>NC_086319.1:170221595-170519095 GCF_036172605.1 Pelobates fuscus
TAAATTAAAATGCCCTCATGTAAAGAGAACTTTGCAGATTTCTGTTTCTTAAAGGACCGCTATAGTGCCAGGAAAACAAACTTTTTTTTCCTGGCACTATGTAGCCCTTAGGTCCCCCCACCCTCATGGCCCCACTCCTGCTGGGTTGAAGGGGTTAGAACCCCTTCAGCCACTTACCTTTATTCGTCCCCCCAAAAAACCCACTCAAGCAGGCGGAACACCCACAAGCACCGAGGGCGCAACCCCGACACGCCACATGCCGTTCTTCCAAGCGGCCAAGGCGCCACGGAAGAAACGGAAAACCGGGGCCTACTACACCACCCAAGGCCTGGACCTGGCAGCACTGTTCGGCGCATACTCACCGCCGGGTGCGATAGGAGACAGGCCGACACCTCAGGTCGCAACAGCCACCGAGATGGGATGCAGGTCCCAAAAATCGCCCCCACACACACCATCAGGGGCGCAGAATATTGGAGATATGCTCCAGAGGCAGCCTCTACCAAAAATGGCGCCGTCTGGGAGCAACAGGGCCGTGGATGCACAGGAGAATCCTCCACCGAGCGAGACCAACACACAGCCTGCCCAGCCACATGCAAGGCACACCACACAGGCTACAGAAGAGGGATCAGCCCCAGTCACCCAGAGGGATTTTCAAAACTTGGTGGGAGAAATTAAAACCCTGCTGGCGGCTAATGTGGCAGTTATAAAGGCAGACCTGCAGAGGGTCAATGACAAAGTGAGAACAGCAGAGGGAGACATTGCAGACCTCAAACAAGGTATGACCACAGTACAGGAAGCCATCCAACAACTACAAACCACGCAGCAATCACTCTTAATACACCAAGCCACGCTAGACGACAGATCAAGGAAAAACCATCTTAAGATAAGGGGCATCCCAGACACGGTAACCCCAGAGGAACTCCCACACTATGTGAGGCGATTGGTGGCTACCATCCTGCCAGCTGCACATGCCAAAAAAGTCTCCCTCGACGGGACCTACCGCCTGCCGAAGTCCAGCAAGGCCCCAGCAACAGCCGTACAGGACGCCATAGTGAGATGCTCACACTCCCACAACAAAATATCCATCTGGTCGGCGGTGCGTAGTAAGACGCCGCTCATCTTTGAAGGCGCTAGCCTCACCTTCTATCAGGACCTCACGAGGTCCACCCTGCAGTGGCGGAGATCTCTACAACCACTCACAAGCCAGCTAAGAGCAGCCGGTATTAAATATCGCTGGATGTCCCCAAGACTACTAGTGGTGGACCATGAAGGAACGTTACACAAGCTTTCGTCGCTGGCAGACGCCCCGACCCTCCTCACGGCACTGGGCATACCACCCCAGACGATAACCACCGACAGACGGACAAACTCACAGAGCTGGAATCCCTCCCAAGTTGCCCAGTTTATTCCAGGTGCCAACCCGGCCACTCACCCAGGGACTTGAACCCTTAAGAGACTACACCTGCTCGCAATGTGTTATGCCAGAGCCTGTTATAAGTAGTTTGTAGATAGTACGTAGATGTTACATAGGTGTTACAGCACTACACACACGACAGCCCCCTCAAAGGGAACCTACCACCCCTTGACCCACAACACCTGGAAACAGGGCACTACATAGCAAGAGACCGTCTCCACACGGGCCAGTCCTCCCCCCCCCCCCCCCCCCCCCGCTACCCCCTTGGTAAGGGGTATTACCTATGGCGGGCCAGTTCACCCACCTTCATTAAATACACGACATGCCACGATACGATAGCTCCAAAACGAACAGCCCGACCCGACACATCCACACTACCAATCCAGACAAATCACTGCACAATCTCAGAATACACACTCGCAACCACTCCTATAACCCATCCCAGCTACACCACAACATACACAATCAACCACTTAAAAAGTGCAAAACAATTATCGTAATGACTGACTTTAACCATACAAATGCTATATGTTGTTCAAATCCCGCTGCAGCTGTTGGGGCAAAGCGGAGAAACATGTTGGATGTTACCTTCAATATGCACGAAAAAAATAAAGAATTTAAAAAAAAAAAAAAAAATATTGTAATGATTACTGTAATAATTTTTTAAAAAATGTTTTGAGATGACAACTGTCCTTTAAGTGAATTTATATGTAAACTGTGTTCTTTCGGTTAGGTTAATTACTTAAACCCACTACCTTTCCTTTAATGGATTACCTGTATCTTGATTTATTAAAATAAATGCTCGACTGCTGTTGTGGATTATTTAAACGTTTAGCACTGGGTGGAGTCTGTTCTTCAAGTTCCTGTTTAATTTGCAGCACACTCTAGGTGGCTCGGACATGAGGACCAATGCTAGGAGACTTAAGCCCACCCAGCAGGGACATCCAATGAGGTAAACAACACCTACTATGGTTAATGCGGTTAAAGCTTGGATCTTCCTAAAGTGCCAGAAAGGTTGATGTATATAACTTTATTGCACTTAAACAGCACGGGTGAGTATGTTTACCTGAATTCCTGATATAGCTTTATGCACCAACCAACTAGGGCAGCAAAAAGAAATCTTTTGCTCAGTTAAATGTTTACACTAAACATCAAATCATTAGAAATCGCAAACAGGAATACATGACCCTGCAGCAGTGATTGGGTCCCAGTGTCTGAGCGCTCACAGATCCTGAAAATAAGGTGTGTTGGGACAGATGGAATATATTGCAATATTATAAAAGGAATCCGTGAAGCGACCATATGAACACAGACACGTAGAGTGCATGCTATTAGCCCAATTAGCATTTTCCAGGTCAGTAGTTCCATACAAAAGATTAAGACAAAATATTCACTGCAATGTGACACCAGCCAAGGCTTGCTTGGGTGAGAGGAGCGTCTGATCTCATGCCAGCTGGCCACACGTTGACTGTGGTGCACTACCCTCTGAGAATTGGGCAACATACAAGGACTGTCTGAGGTACGACCACATGAGGAGAGAGATTTAGAACTTAGAATCCTCATTTAGCAGTGCTTGGCAATCCAGTTGCATATAAATTACAATTAATATGGCTTTATACAAGACTACACATACTTCTAGAAGAATAACTTGACAAAGATGTGGACTTTCCTTGTAATTAGCACAGGACAGTTAACCTTAGTAGGAAATTGAAGGCATTCTGCAGAAGTCATTTGTATTCTACTTAATCTATCCCTTTTCCCTGACATGAATCCATGAATGTATAGATTTCATTTGAGTAAACCAACCTGTTACCTGGTGACTTGTGTAAAGAAACTGAAATCTGCAAAGTTCTCTTTCTGTGAGGGCATTTTAATACTTTCATTACAGCTATTTTTACATTTCGGGTAATTTCTCCTTTCTCTTGTTATGGTTATATGCAAATATACCACAGGTTTACAATTAAACGTTGTATTTCTTAAACTGTGTACTTAGTCTTTAAGAGATTCTGCAAACTGACCATTTGTTGGAGAATATTGTTTTCATGCAATGACCTCTTTAATGAATGACCTCTTACCCATATTAGTGAATATGGTGTTCATACGCAAGGACACCATTTTGTCCAAGGTTAGTGTAACAATTCAGGGAATTTCCCATGTCATGTGTAACCTTAAAGGACCACTATAGGCACCCAGACCACTTCAGCTCAATGAAGTGGTCTGGGTGCCAGGTCCATCAAGGGTTAACCCTGCAGCTGTAAACATAGCAGCAGTTTCAGAGAAACTCCTATGTTTACAATAGGGTTAATCCAGCCTCTAGTGGCTGTCTCATTGACAGCCACTAGAGGCGCTTCCGCGCTTCTCACTGTGAAAATTACAGTGAGAAGACGCTGACATCCATAGGAAAGCATTAATAAATGCTTTCCTATGGACCGATTGAATGTATGCGCGGATTAAGATGTTCCCATGTGAAATGACCAAGTTATGGCCTCATATCTTTGTGTGGTGTGTGTGTGTGTTAGCTAAACTGGCTCTCCAGCCGTAAACTACAACTCCCATGACCTTCTGCCAGCCTGGGTGATAGGTGCAGATGGTAATTTGTTTTTTATGTGAAGAGATGCATAATGCCTACCTAGAAGATGTCTGTACTATAATTCTGAACAACCTCCAACTGCTTGAATGATCTATTGTATCGCCCTACTTATTAAACAAGGCAGAAAGCGCTCTCCGCATTACTTACAAGATACAGGATTCCCCAAGAGTACTTACATTAAAAAATAAAAAGCCAGAAAAATTGGAACACATTAACATTTGAACAAAGAACTCCACCTAGTGGCCCAATGTAAATATGACATTACTTTTCTGTATTCAAGCATTAAAAGATCTACATCCCATCTTTGCTCTAAGATATAGATATATATATATATATATATATATATATATATATATATAGATATACCATACATTTTCGGTGGGGAAAAAAAAAATCATCTTAAAATTCTAAATTCATGAAGAAGGATGGGAATTACAGAGTATGAAAAACAGAGGAAGTAAGTTAGAGAGGCCAAGTGTATATAGTTTATATGCTCTGCTTACTTGTCGAAGACAATTTATGATGGACTGTTAATTTGTTCTTGACTTATAGGCTTCAACAGAAGCAATATAGCAAGAGCTGCTTTGCAAATTAGGTGGAAGCAATCATGGTATTAGATAACTCTATTCCAGGGCAATTTAAACCGTTACCTTCTTCTGCAATACATTGACTTTCCTCTCCTTTACATCCAGCATATCTTTCAGGTCGTGGATCTCCCCAGACAACGTGCCTTTTTCCTCTGACATCTCCTGAATCTGCTTTGTCTTCTTGTTCAACATGGTCTCTTTTTCTTCCAAGCGCAAACGGAGAGCATCCACCTATGTAGGTGAGAGACAAACAATAATAGACTTAACAATAATCAGATAGAATCCATGTAAATACACCATCTGCTCTAATTTAAAGTCTATTCGACTAACTTAAGGGCTGAATTTATACTCTGATTATACTCAGCAGGGCATAATTTTCACAGCCAAAGGCTAGTGGAAATGTTGAGAGTGATTGTGTGTGTGTACACACACACACACACACACACACAAGAGAGATAGATAGATCTCATGTATGCATCATGCCCATCTCTTTCAAAAACCCTTATAAGCAACACTCAAAGTACAATACCAGCAAAATAAATGTACATGTTATCTAATGTCCTTTTCTGTTTTGTTTTTTTACTAGTATTATATCTGCAATTTTTCATTTGAGTACACAGCCATTTTTTGTTTTACTTAACCCCTAAAGTGAGGAACAAAAAAGGTTATATTTTTTGGAAGGACCCAGTCATTTGCTCGCTGTATATTGGTTGCTTTAAGGATTGACTACCCATGGACTGAGGTCTGAGTGATTACCTGGCCAAAATAATTTTACAGCAACATAGTAAGGTTTATCCCTTACTATGGAGATTACATACTGTGCAAATCGACAGACTTGTGGGTGACTCAGTGGGATTGTCGACATTATGTTCAAAGCCTGGAAAAGTTGCAAATTAGAAATGTAACACTCTTAGCTCACTGGCTAAGAGTGTTAACCGAGTGCTCTCAGCCAAAGAGCTCTGCCCCTGCAGTGGTTATAAAAAGATATTTTAAATATTAGAAGGTTTTGATTTTTACATTAAAACTACTTTTTTCTTCTTGTTAAAATGAAATAAATAGAAATGCTGCAAAACTGACCCCTCATCCTTTATGATCTCTGGTCCAATCAGATGTTTACACTCCAGTGATTCTCTGCTAGTAGCATTAGCTGCCTTCAGTGCCTATACATGAGGTCAGCCAACATGACGACCTTTGTGCCTCTGGTGGTTTTCAATTTTTGGCAAGCTTCATCACACACCGGATAATGACGTCAAATGCAGCTAATGCTTCTCACACAGAGAGCTTCTCTTTCAGATGCAATGAACTGGTGGGTCAGAGTGATTGCTGTGCATGTGCCCTATTTTACTTAACCACATTATACCAGCTAGAACATTTCACCTGTTCTTAGCCACTAGACAGCTCACTCCATGCTTACCTCAGTTTGTAAAATAGCTGCTCGCTGCTCCTTTGCAGTCAGAGATTCTTTGAGGACCTCCACATGCTGTTTACTGTCAGAGAACTGGTTGGTCAGGGTCTCTAATTTAGTCTGTAAAGCCAGCAGTTCGGTGTCTTTACGGGAAAGCTCTTGTTTCACCTGTCCGATCTGTAAGGAGGCACCATGGATCAGAGGGAAAGATCAGACATTTAAAAATAAATTTTAAAAAAAGTTGCCAGAGGTTACCAGAGGGATAATATGCCAAATGTATAGCATAGGGTTTAAGTAACGTGGAAGGACACAAATACATAAAATTGGAATACATCTAAATGCATTTAAATAACAAACAACTGTAGCAGTTGGTAAAAAGAAGTCTAGTGCAGGAGCCCAGTGATCTAGTCAAAAACTTGCCAATACTATGAATTTAGTATAATATTGGCACACTGTTGGCACTCCAGATGATGTAGACTACATAGAGCATGATATTGATATGTGTTCGAAATGTACTGAAGTGTTCTGAAGGGAATGGCATGAATTGTCAACAACTGGGAAACGGAAAATAAGAAACCAAGATTAAATTCTACTAGTCGATGGCTAGTGGAAAATTTGAGCTCTTTTAAATAGTACAGCCGGAAGTAATGGACATGGCAAGTAACCTGTTTGGGCCCCTGCGCAAAAAAGAAACACAATGATAGATTTTGGTCTTGATCAACCTTTTTAAGTATTTTTGTCCTTTTAGCCACACCCTCAAGCAAGTTATCCCAAGCCACAGGACCACCAATTCATAAGAGACATTCGAATATGGTGCAAATGGCAACTTTAGAAAAGTACGTTCACAATATAAGTCAGTTGATACAATTACTCCCACCTTTTTGTATAGCCTTGTAAAGGTACCCAGCAATCAAGTTGTTAAAAAAGTGACTAAGAAACTGATTAGAACATTTGAGTAAAGAGGTTAATAAGTGAGGTTAGAAAGATCTAAAAAAATAAAATAGAAAAAATAACTTTTTTTGGACAGGGTTAGGCAGGTGTAGTTAGAGGCAGTGACAAAAGAAGTAAAATCCGGCAGACAGAATGACGGGCCTTACACTAGACAGCTCGGGCTGCAGAGCTGACACCTTCTTCCTCAAGTCGTCCACCTGACTCTCTTTTGCGCTCAGTTCCTCTTTCAGTTGCTCTACCTGCCATGACATCAGCTTGATTATAAAGGCAGAGAACAGATACTACTATCTCTAAATATATAATCTGGTAGAGCAACAATAACGAGCCAAAACTCCCAAATAAATGTCAGAGAGATTTATTCCATCAGTGTAAAACCGGCAACGCTTTGACTTGAGAATCTTTGTGAAGCTTGACAAGTCGAGTCGAAACATTGCCGGTTCCACACTGGTTACGTTGGTGTTGTGGCTCCTTATTGTTACTCTACTGCATGTAAGGTAATTAGAAAGAGACCTTGGAGATTTGCACCCAAATTTCTAGTGGAGTGCTGACTCCCTATTGTTTTGTACAGTGTAAATATATAATCAGGGCAGGGCTCAGCATTTCAAGACCGCACTATGATTGAGAGTCCTAAAAGTTACCCCCCACTGCAAACCTGAAGGATCCAATGCACACTCAGCGAGTGTGTGAATTTCTACTCTCTAGGGCTTTTCACTTCTCAATGGCTAGTTGGCAAAGAGAAATTGTCCTGATCTGTGTCTAACAATTATGCTGGAACCTTAATTTCAATTATTTAATCAGTGTGTTAACAGAATTAAGGACATGTGTGTTGAACACCTTATAATAACTACCTTATCAAAATATATGTGCAAACAGGGATGTGCAATCTGTCAGTCTGTTTTTTTCAATCGACGCTCAATGTATGTTCCTCGGTTGTATTTTATTTTTTCCCTTGCTTATCAAAGCAGCACTCGAATTTCTGTTCTTTTTGTTTATCTTTCCTTCTATTTTGTTATCCTATGTCCATGTTTTTTAAAGTTTGCCCATCTATTCAATTGATTGATGGAACGTGGGCAAATTAGATTGGAAATTGAAAAATAACCTTGCTCAGGCTCTCTCTCTCTGTATGAATACAAACTAAAAACTTAAAATAAATAAAAGCAAGGGTAAACAGAGGGATAATATATATATATATATATATATATATATATATATATATATATATATATATATATATATATAAATATATATAAAATAACAAAAAGCATCTCTACCCCAAAACAAAAATCCCCAAAAGCAAATAATCCCCCCCCCCAAAAGGTGCTGCATTAAAAGGGGCACACTCAACACGATAACCACTACAGCTCATTGTTGTTGTCATGGCACTAGAAGGCTTCAGAGACACTATCCCCCCAGTTCTGTGTCAAACGGTTTTCAAAAAGTTTTACACTAATTAAGTGTCCTTCAGATACCAATAACTCGCCTCATATTGGATTGCACATACAAAACTACAGGCGTCAGCTGACACACACAGCCAATCACTGGTGTCCTAATTTGGTCAAAAATGTTAATATAAATGTGGGACTTCCACGTCAGCAATCTAGTGAGCAAGGGGCTAGGCTACAGCCTCCTAGCAGCATAACCATTACAGACTGCGGTGGTAATGGTGATTAGAGTGCTTCTTTAAATGACGCAAACCATGCTTTCTTTAACTACAGGTGTATAATAAACTTGCTAAATGCAGATTTTGTTGCCAGAACAACAACCAAAGACTAAATCTTTAATTTGACTATGAGAAAACCACCATATCTATCCACTTTCTTATACATTAAAGGGAGATGTCCAGTACTTTCAACACTAAAGAGCATAGCACCAAAACACCTCTTGATTTCACTAAAGCCAGTTTATATGGAGAAACCACTGCCTTCAAATAGGTAGCTATGCGTATGGTATACAAGTATCAGAGCTGGCTAAACAGGCAGCACACAAATAAGCACCTTTAAATTGCATATTATAATAATATTTTCTTTGAGTCCTGAGAGTTGGCCATACAAGTCGTGTGTTGGCTCCTAGAATCTGAGTATTCAATATCAATTCCCCACTATCAAGAGAGCCAAGAGAGAAGTTTACTAAGTGATGGTGAGTTTAGAATAAACAAATCTCACAGCTGCTCATAATGAAAACTTAGCCAACTGTTAACGAATATCAAGTTTACCATTACAAGGTGGATTGTGCACAACTCCCTGAGAAAAAAGTTAGAGAATGGAGCTATGAAGTCTCTGTGTTTCATGCAGAATATTGGCTCTAGAATGGAAAGGGGTCCTTCTACAACTACAATGATTTACATAGCGCCAACAGTTTCCATAGCGCTGTACAATAAGTATCTAATTTTAACAAAAAATTGGACATTCTGGAACAGCAGGTGATGAGGGCCCTGTCAAAACCGATTCACTTCTCCACCATATTACTCTATTCATGGCTAAGATAGCTCTATATGTCAGAACATATGGAAGCATGCAAGGCTCACCTTGTTCTTCATAAACTTAGAGTGGCTGCGATAAACTTCCATCTGCTTCATCTCTTCCTCACGTTCTTCTGTACTAAGAGCTCCATTAGATTTGAGCATCTGGATCTCCTCCTCCATGTCCCGAAGACCTCGCTCCATAGATGTGATTTTAGAATCCTGTGGAAAAGAGCAGGTGGTTTAAGACCAACAAGTTAAATTTTTAAGGCTCTTCAGCCATTAGCCTAGGCAGAAAAATACATAAAGCAGACGCTAACTGGTTATTCTAGAGGGAATTATTAACCAAATAGCTGCCCATCCAATCAATTAGACTGGAAGGACCCGACCAGTCAAAGACAGAATTACATGGGACAGATGAGGGGGGGGGAGAAAAAAGAAAGAAAGAAAATTGTACCAATAGGCAGACACCCTAGCCACTAATAAATTACTGCTGGTTATACTTGCAAATGTCACATTAAACAGTCTTGTTTAGATTAACCACCCAATCATGAAAAAAAACTATTACACAGTCCAATAGGCAAGCTATACTTTCAAATGTAGTCACTTAAATCACTAGATTTCATTGATTTGAAGTTGTACAAGGCAATATATTTCTAGTGTAAAAAGACCTGAAGATAGATATATACCTTGTAAATTAAAATTATGAATAACATATACAAAACACAACTCACTTTGATGGACGCAACCCAAGCATTCAGATGTATCTTACTAGGAAGGCTTAAGAAACTTTTTCAAAACTTAATAGAACACCTTAGTTGTACAGAGTTTGATTGGTTTGCAATGTATTTCCAATGTAGCAGTATTGGGTGTAAGATGCACTACCCTGTTTCCACTCTATGATCTTTGAGAGATTGTCTGCCACAGGTTTTCTATTTTATACGGAAAGCTTAGATATATATATAGATATATCTCTATCTAAATCTGGCCATACCATTTTTTTGTTACTCAGTGTTTTGAATATATACTGCATCTTTGAATCCTGTTATGTAGATGAAATCGTATGTTTCAATTCAAGTTCCCAGCACACACCACAGTTCATACCTTCATCTCGATAACGGTCTGAAGGGCTTTAGTTTTGGCAGAATCTGGAGCATTTTCAAAGCGCCGGTGCATCTCCTGCAGGTGGGAACAAAAGACTAATGAGAAGTGCTCCTGCAGCTTCACTGAAAATCTAATTATATAACTGATCAGAGTTGTGCCGTCAGCCTTAAACTCAGTGCTTATCAGAGCTGCAATACCTGACCCACAAACTGAGCCAAACAAAAGATGTTTTACACCAGTCCCTAGAGTGACAACTACTGGTTACCAGGAGAGCTTTTACTACCCGCCTTCCTGGGGCAGGACTGGCTCCGAATTCCCAGGGGTTAGTTAATTGGAGACAAAGCTGAGGACCAACAAGAACTTTCTCTATTAACCCTTTCAATGGCATGCAAAATCTCAAAAGTATACAGTCACACACCTTATATTTATTATACAAAGGCTATCAGGTATTTGGCTGATATCAGATCAATATATGGTCAGTTACTTGTTCTGCTTCCGTTTGCTGTAAATTTAGAGTCAGGATGAGACCGGTGGTGATCTAATCTAAATCTAAAAGCGTATTGTTCAACAGTACATAGTCCTCCTTCTCCACTGCAGTGTGTTAATGGAAAAAAACACAACACAAGGAATGTTTATTTTTGATCCAATATTCTTTCTATATTCGTAGGTATGGGTAATAAAATGAGCCATAGCTACCAGTAATGAGATATGGAATACATTGTACAACACTGTTATATGCTGTTGCTTTATAAACCAGAATTATTTCTCTAGCTCTCTGATGTTAAACACTCATCGTCTATCTTTTGATTGTAAGCTCGTTTAAACAGGATCCTCATCAACCTATTGTTCCTGTATATTTTGTAATAGTCTAATTTATTGTGAAATTTCCCCCCTTAAGAATATTGCAAAGCCCTGCAGAATAAGTTGGCGCTATATAAATGCCATCAATAATTATTCACTTGCGACCAGGACTGTATTTTTTCCCCTGATTCTCTAAGGATCTTAAGTTAAGGCAGGTGAAAAACAGGAAGCACCTGAGTCTACATTACTTTGCAACAGTCTGCGAATTTACGATGGATTCTCCAAATCAAAAAATCCTTGGATTGATAAACACTGAGGTTCCAGACTAGGAGAGTGTGTGAAAAGATATCCTGTTTTGTCAAACCTTACAGAGCATTGATGGTTTTAATCTAGCAGGGTAATCATAAACATAGGAAATTAGGCTGGATATCTAGGGCTAATTTAATTATTAATTTATTATTTATATAGCGCCATCAGATTCCGTAGCGCTGTACAATGGGTGGACTAACAGACATGTAATTGTAACCAGACAACTGGACGTACAGAAACAGAGAGGTGGAGGGCCCTTCTCAATGAGCTTACATTCTAGAGGGGAGCACAAGTCACAGAGTCTTTAAAAAGGTCACTGATTTTTCATAAATTGTTTTTGGGGTTTGCTTTTGCAAAACAAATGAGAACCAAGTGCCACATATAGAAATCATTCTTTATCTTTCTGATGCTTTTAAAGCAGGTCGGTCAAAAGAAAAATTATTATTTTTGTAAGCAGCATATAAAAGAAGTAATTACTGTCTTGTGTATATGTTGTTTAAACAGAAGACGATATAACAAATATAAGTGACAAGGCAGTCTTCTGTTCTCAAACATTACAGATAGTATATGACAATACCGTTTTCCAATCTCACACTTACAAACTCCTGTTGAGGACAAAGCATGCATCTTAATTATTAACATATACAAAGAGCAGTAGTTAATGTAAATGGAACAGGAATGCACACACCAAAAAAAAAAAAATGTATGTATGTGTGTGTGTGTGTAATATATATATATATATATAAAATTATATAATACTGTCCAATGCTTGCACTCCTGTAAAGATGTAGGTATAGCCCGGTGCTTGTCAGCAAAATGTATAGAGATCGAAGGTAGGAAAAGCACTCCAAGGACTTCTTTCAATGTAGAAAATAAGTAAATTTTATTCGGCAACTGCCATGAAAACTTCAACGTTTCAGTCCTTAGTCAGGACTTTCGTCAGGATCCTGACGAAAGTCCTGACACAGGACTGAAACGTTGAAGTTTTCATGGCAGTTGCCGAATAAAATTTACTTATTTTCTACATTGAAAGAAGTCCTTGGAGTGCTTTTCCTACCTTCGATCTCTATCTATCTATCTATCTATCTAAAATAATTTTCTCATCTAAATCCCTTAGGTAAAAAAGTGAAGTTTCAAGCAAGTGATTATTTGCCCAAGACACCCTTTATGTACGGACATATTCAAAATAACAGAATCTGTGTATTAGAAAACTTCTTTCTTAGTCCAAACATCTTGCGCCTTTTAACTACCATCAATGGAATTAGGTAATAAACAGATTTAAAAATGCTTGGTACTACTGTATACACATGTCTCTGTCAAACTGATTTTAATCCCCAGTACTCAAACTAAAAAATTACAGAATCAACCTTTTTATTTCTAAAAATCTAACATGCAGCTAAGATTTAATATAATTTTTTCCCACATGGCTTCTCCATTTTGGCGTCATATTTTCTTAAATCATGACACATGATATGTGCGGTTCATCTGAAGTTGTATTTACCCAATTGTAAGAACTGCTAATTAACAGTTGATGGTTATGTCCTGATATGTAAAACCATAGAGTTTAGAGAGGGTGCACTTTTTTTCCAATGACTGTAGCCATTTCAAAATTGTCCTTGGTGTTGTACTGATAAAATCCACCAGATGGCTGTCTTCTTCCATAAAGCAACAGTCTAGAGTTAGATGCTCACTGTCTGTTGAAAGTATAGTACATTGCTATACAAAATGACATGATATCTCTATATGTATAATTCCACTTAATCCATACATTGTGCTAGCCAAATTACAAATGATAGACAGGCAGACCCTAGACATCTAAGAAGCAAAAACAACCTTCGCTTAAATAAGAGGGTTTTGGTGTTCCCTTATAGTCTCAACTGTTCAATTATCGGCATTTAGGAGTTAAATCACTCTCACACATACTGCATTGAGGGGTGTATGTGTATGTGTGTGTGTGTGTGTGTGTGTGTTTGTGTGTGTGTGTGTGTGTGTGTGAGAGAGGGGTGCTGTGTGTGTGTGTGTGTGTGAGAGGGGTGCTGTGTGTGTGTGTGTGAGAGAGGGGTGCTGTGTGTGTGTGTGTGTGTGTGAGAGAGGGGTGCTGTGTGTGTGTGTGTGTGTGTGAGAGAGGGGTGCTGTGTGTGTGTGTGTGAGAGGGGTGCTGTGTGTGTGTGTGTGTGTGTGTGAGAGAGAGAGGGGTGCTGTGTGTGTGTGTGTGAGTGTGTGAGAGAGAGGGGTGCTGTGTGTGTGTGTGTGAGTGTGTGAGAGAGAGGGGTGCTGTGTGTGTGTGAGTGTGTGAGAGAGAGGGGTGCTGTGTGTGTGTGTGTGTGAGTGTGTGAGAGAGAGGGGTGCTGTGTGTGTGTGTGTGTGTGTGAGAGAGAGGGGTGCTGTGTGTGTGTGTGTGTGTGTGTGTGAGAGGGGTGCTGTGTGTGTGTGTGTGTGAGAGAGGGGTGCTGTGTGTGTGTGTGTGTGAGAGAGGGGTGCTGTGTGTGTGTGTGTGTGAGAGAGGGGTGCTGTGTGTGTGTGTGTGTGAGAGAGGGGTGCTGTGTGTGTGTGTGTGTGAGAGAGGGGTGCTGTGTGTGTGTGTGAGGGGGGGAAGGGGTGCTGTGAGTGGGGGGGGAAGGGGTGCTGTGAGTGGGGGGGGAAGGGTTGCTGTGAGTGGGGGGGGAAGGGGTGCTGTGAGTGGGGGGGGGAAGGGGTGCTGTGTGTGGGGGGAAGGGGTGCAGAGGTGCTGTGTGGGGGGTTGGGGGGGAGAGGTGCTGTGTAGGGGTGCTGTGTGGGGGGTAGGGGTGCTGTGTGGGGGGGAAGGGGTGCTGTGTGGGGGGGAAGGGGTGCTGTGTGGGGGGGAAGGGGTGCTGTGTGGGGGGAAGGGGTGCTGTGTGTGGGGGAAGGGGTGCTGTGTGTGGGGGAAGGGGTGCTGTGTGTGGGGGGGAAGGGGTGCTGTGTGTGGGGGGGAAGGGGTGGTGTGTGTGGGGGGAAGGGGTGGTGTGTGTGGGGGGAAGGGGTGGTGTGTGTGGGGGGAAGGGGTGGTGTGTGTGGGGGAAGGGGTGCTGTGTGTGGGGGGAAGGGGTGCTGCGTGGGGGGGGAAGAGGTACTCTGTGTGGGGGGTAGGGGTACTCTGTGTGGGGGGTAGGGGTACTCTGTGTGGGGGGTAGGGGTACTCTGTGTGGGGGGTAGGGGTACTCTGTGTGTGGCGTAGGGGTACTCTCTGTGGGGGGCGTAGGGGTACTCTCTGTGGGGGGCGTAGGGGTACTCTCTGTGGGGGGCGTAGGGGTACTCTCTGTGGGGGGCGTAGGGGTACTGTGTGGGGGGGAGTAGGGGTACTGTGTGGGGGGAGTAGGGGTACTGTGTGGGGGGAGATGGGGTACTGTGTGGGGGGAGTAGGGGTACTCTGTGTGGGGTAGGGTGGGGGTACTCTGTGTGGGGTGGGGTAGGGGTACTGTGTGTGGGGGGGAGTAGGGGTACTGTGTGGGGGGGGAGTAGGGGTACTGTGTGGGGGGGGAGTAGGGGGGAAGGGGTGCTGTGTGAGGGGAGTAGGGGTACTGTGTGTGGGGGGAGTAGGGGTACTGTGTGTGGGGTGGGGGGTAGGCGTAAAGGTGTTTTAAAAAAAAAAAAAGTATGGTAAATCCGTATAAAATAAATAAAAAGTATGGTAAATCCGTATCCCCCCTCCTTCTTCTCTTTAATGAAGGGGGGGGGGGGCACAGCCATGGTAACACGCGGCAACGCTCCACACAGCATCGCGCTGGAGGACAGGGGAGCTGCTTCACAGATCCCTCCCCCTGCCTCCCGACACGGACCCGTTTCGGGCAGGCAGGCGCCTACTCTGCATTGCTGGCAAACCTATGGCCGCGTGTCCACAGAGAGGGCCCGGCGTGCCACCTGTGCCATAGGTTCGCCATCACTGCTATAGGGTCTTTGTGTCCCCCCTTCCCTAAGGGTCCCCCTCCCGCCGGGCTGAAGGGGGAGGAAGGGGTTATATTATTACCTTTCTCCAGCGCCGGTCTCCCTCGGCGCTGGGGATTCTCCTCCCTCTTCCGACATCATCCGGTGAATGCGCATGCATGTCAGTCCGTCCATAGGAAAGCATTTCTCAATGCTTACCTATGGACGTTGGCGTCTTCTCACTGTGAAAATCACAGTGAGAAGCGCCTCTAGCGGCTGACAATGAGGCAGCCACTAGAGGCTGGATTAACCCTAATGTAAACATGCTATGTTTACAGCTGCAGGGTTAACCCTAGATGGAGCTGGCACCCAGACCACTTAATTGAGCTGAAGTGGTCTGGGTGCCTATAGTGGTCCTTTAATGAAACTACAGGGACACAGTATATACACCAAAAGTGCTTCATTAAGCCAACAGTGCTTTGGTGCTTACAGTTTAAAAAAAAAAAAACAAAAAAAAAAAAACACTGTAGGCATGATACAGAAATTTATGATGGATCAATCATCCAAAGGATAACCAGAGGTTCCTAATTAGATATACGAGCGTTTGGGAGAACCGATAATAAAACCGCAGACACTTTGTCATTTGTTGTTCAAAATCATCTTCTCAATCTTTAATGGGAGAGCATCGTATATATAAAATGGCAATTAATCTACTGCAAAAGGGGGGAATAAAAATAAGACCAAAGAAACAATGGCTTACTTGAAAGTGTTATCTAAACTATGCAAGGTTAAAGCAAATGTAACATTTCAAGAGAAAAAAAACAGCTGCAGTAACTGCTGACTGAAGCAGAAGAAATTATCTTTAACCCCTGCAGATATGGAAGTACTTTACTATAGCTGTAAGCCTTTATGAACCTTTTATCTATGACAGGAACCATAACTACTTCAATGGTTTGAAGTCTGTGTGTTCTGGGTTCTGTATTAAATAATTTGCACAACTTTTAGTACAAGTTCTTGGTTCCTGGCAGCCTGAAGCTTGGCCTCCAATGGCAAAATGGTGGATGCGGAACTATGCTTACAGCTTGAGCCATCTCAAAAACAGTGATGGGACAGTGATTGGCATGGAGGTCTTACCGGAGGACTGCCACTGGGTAGGTTAAAAAAAAAAAAAAAAAAAATTTAAAATCTCCCACCGCCCCTTTCCTTCCCTTGCCAACATAAAGCCTCAATCCAGAGCTGGTAAAAAATGACCACACCCTTAGACGAACGGTAGCTTAGGAGAGGCACATATAGTGAATTCACTAACATATTGCTGTGCAATGAAGACCTTTGTGGGTGGCAGGTACACTTTAAAAGATGTACCACATGTTCAATATTAACGTTACCATATATATTTTTAAATGTCCAATGCCTATCCGGAAATGCATTTCTTTTGTACTGTAAAAATTTGCTGTTGTATAATGTGCTCCTTTCAAAAAAACAAACAATTCCCCCATTTTGGCTAAAACTTGCAGTTTCTTTGTCAATTTTGCAGTTTATTATTTACTTTCTTTTGGTCACAGATGTTTGGGGAAGTTGAAGATCAAATAGTATTAAGTCTTCAAAAAGATGCTCCACCTCTTAATTTAAAGATTAAAGAGAAAATGTCATCCACTAGGAGTTCAAAAAGAAACATTTCATCTAAAAGACTGTGTATTAATAGGGCCCTGTCACAGCTGAGGCACTGAGAAGTAGCACAGTAGATTATTTGATGCACAAAAAAAAATAATGGGTATTCGTTAGCCTACATATAACCTTGCTCAACATCCAACAACTAGAATGGGCTGCACACACTAGGCACTGTGAGATGCTGCTTGTGGGTAGATTATGCACATAGATTTTCTTATATACCTCATAAGAAATAGGCAAGACCACGAGAAGCATTTACAGGCAGACTGTATGCATAGTATTTAATATGTATATGAGACCCATGAAGGAGCTGGGGAAAATGAAAAAAGAAAAATATAAAAAATGAACATGAAACTCAACATGTAAAGCACGGAAATTGTATTTATTTTAGTGCGCTAATGGCAACCAGTGCTAAATGATTATTTGTAGGGTCCCTGTCTGTAAACCAAAAGACCACCAGGGAACCAAGTCATCGGTTTCCCCACTGACAAGGTAAAAAGGAGGTTCTGTAGAGCATCCAAGCAACTGCACTCCTCTTCCAATACCTGCTGTTTCCTCAATAGTTATCACATTAGAGTTCTTTTCAAAGCACAAAATAAATTATACTAAACTCTTTGTATAAGTATAGTAAATAGTTTCTTGAACACACGTCTTGACCTGCTGATCAAAATGCTGCCAAGGAACTAATTGTCCCTACACAAGGTAGTCTAGAATTTAAAAAAAAAAAAAAAAAATGAATAAAAAGATGTCCTAACAATGGTCTCCAGCTCCCACAATGTAAATTATGACAGCAATACATACACAATTGTGGAGGTGGGAGTCATTGTTTTGGCACAGAACTGGCGATGACATGGAGATATGGATATAGTGACGTGTCAAGTGTGATGACTGGGACTGCCTGGCAAATAGGCATCTCTTCCATTTATGCCAAAATACTAAAAAGTTAAGGATCTTGGTTGCAGGAATCAAAAAACATTGAAAGCATCAGCTCTCTGCCATCAAAGGGGTTAATTCAATGCACAGTCTGTGACTCCCTGGGAATGGAAGCCATAGGAGGGAGGAGGAAGATTAACATCCAGCCCAGTCTCTCCTACCTCCAGCCTCACTGTCTGCTTAGCCAAATGCTATTTACAGTAGGGGAGAAAAAGCATTTATCTAGCAGCAGCCATAGCAACAGTTGCCATGGAAACAGGAAAGCAGTCTTCTTTGTGAATCCTGTGTGAGTGAGCAAGTGAGTGAGCAGCACGGGGAGAGCTGAGCATATTAACCCCCCATGTACAACTGGGACAATGACCCAGTGAGAACTATGGGAAATTACAGGACACTTTACAGTTAACATCAATTGTTCTTCTGAATGGGTTTTCAATCTATCTTAGCATCATTGACACACTCTAACCTCCAGTGTTAACTGTATAGAGCAAAATGTTGTCTGCCTACCATCACAATCCTAAGTGAACACCATAAGCAACAACAAACCTTTATAGTTTGTACTTTCAGAATCTTATTTTTATTTGAAAAATTCCCATCCAGCATATTTATTAATAGCAAAGTTAATAGCGGGTAACTTAGTTTGGACTAGGAGGGCAGAAAATCAAAAGCAAGTAGAAGATGTAATGTACATCACATTCTCTTTTCCCTTACCTCTCGGAGGATGCTGTTCTCCTTTTCTTTCTGATCAAGAAGGCTTTCAAGGTGATATACATGCATCTCTGCCTCTGCCAGCCTTCTCGTCCTCTCGTGGTCTTCATCCATTACTTTGGAGGAGATGCCCTTGCTTTGAAGCATCTCCAACAGCTTCTTAATGGACTCATCTCTTGCATTTAGGGTTTGCTTCTGAGTTTCGATTCGCAGTTCCATCTCCTCCAAAGTCTTGCGCAGAAGGAACAATTCTTTTGCCTGGCGGTCATGCTCTGTATGTAGTAAGCGGAAGTTTTCCTCTGTAAGATCTCCGGTAAAAGGCTCTTTGGGACGATTCCCACTATCCTGCTGAAATAACTGATTGAGATCCCGCTGGATTCGCAGCTCATCCTGCATAGCTTGGATGGTCATTTGTAGGTGCTATAAAAGAAACAAAAATGAAGTGTCAAAGGATGATCAGAGTACACACCAATAAATTAATCAGATTTAAGCACTGCAGTAAAGAGGGTGTTGAAATAAACCATTAATTGTTTTTTGTTAAAATGCTCAAAATCAAATACAGTAAACCAAAGAACTTCATTCAAACACTCACTGTACTATAATCACTACATATAAGCCGAAGTGATTATGGTGCACAGGGTGGCCCTTTTAGGCTACATATGTCATGTTTGTCACAATGTACTTGCTTATGTGGTTTTATACAATAGAATTTGGAGGGCTTCAAACAGGTCTACGCCCTAATAACGATACACATGAATTTTACCTATATTTGTCCATATGTTCTACACAAAATTAGATACTTTCACGTATCTTTTTTTTTTTTTTTTAATATTGCTTTCTATCTTTTAACACATTATCTTTACAATGTATTTAAAAAAAAAAAAAAAACACACAGCTGGTTGATTCCAGCTTACTGTAGCCCTTTAAGTGAAACAAGATTATCCTTTCATGCATCCTTGTTGCTGCTTTCAAAACACATTAAGAAAAAAAAACTATACAGGCTGGTCTCTCATTTGCTGCTCATGTCTAATAAGGAAGTTGCTTGTGAAAAGTCAAAGCTGCAAAAAAAAAAAATCCCCCCTTTTTAGCAAATCCAAGGAGTCTGAATGTGTCGAAAATCAGCATGATATGGAACCATAACCTACAAAAACTCTTAAAGGGACAATTTAACCACCAAAATGACAACTGAATTTATTAAATTTGGTGGAATGACCCTGTCCCAGCAATCTGGCAAATGTAAGCACTGCCACTTGTGAGAAACAGCAATGTTAACATTTGTAACCAAGGATGTCTAAAAGGACTGTCAGACAGTATTGAGAGGCACTACCTCTTGAAGACTTTCAATTATCGAACGTCTTCACGTTCGGCATTTACGAATTCCAATTAGGTGCTTCTCTAGGATAAGCATTTAGATCAGAGCACGGTGATGGTTACACATGGTCCATAGGGCTGCAATTCTTCTCTATAAGAGATGATCTCAGGAGTAGCGGCCGGCTGCAGCGACCAAGATGGAGCTGGATAAAATGCAAGTTTAACCTTTTTTTTTTTTTTTTTAAATAGGGACCTAATAATCTAAACATGAGGAGCAACACTACAGTTATATTTATAACATTTGGGAGTGTTCAATTAAGCCATCTTGGTGACCTGAAGTGTCCTTTCAAGAAAATGTACTTCCATACAGATCAAACATTTGTAGAAGGAAATAAGTGCCAAAGAGCACGAAAGAAGATCAAATCAATAAAATATAAGTCTGGTGACTAGTAGAGCGTGTAGTAAAAGGACCAAGAGCTGGAAGGAATAATGGCAATGTCTGTATTAGATGTCTAAACAAGTTATTTTTACCCAAAGGGTAAAAAGATGATTGTTTTTTTTGTTTTAAAGGTAATTTTTGTTGTTAATGGTCAAATAAGTATTTCTTTATTTTTGATCAGTCATCATATATTGTATATACATGTTATCATATATGATCATATTCTACAACACAGGCCCACAAGCTCACCACCTAAATTAGATATAGCCTAATCATTTAGTCAATACATAATCCTCTTCACTTTAGATTGCAAAATAGATGGTGAACATTCTATGTTTTAAAGTATTGAGCTGATGTTAATTTTCCTCACGTTTTTCTTTTCTGAATTTTCACCTGCATGAAATCTTCAAAATTAACTGTATACCAGCTGAATGAGTTTCCTGTACCCTGTGCAATACTAGTGAATAAATTGGTACTTAAACGTGTAAAATATAAAAATGGGGGGGAAAGTGGGGGAAAAAACAAAACAAAACAAAAATAAACAAGCCCTCAAAAATGGCAGACTCTAGACTACACAAAATGAAAATGCAAAAAGGCAAACATTGAGAGACTCAAGGAAAATACTGTGCCAAACCCCTGAGGATTGCCAGACTAGTCTTTTCTTTTACTTGCTCTTTGTTCAACAAAGTAACGTGAGTGCTTGAGCTGTGGTCTATGGTGTGATAAAGGGGACAATTTTCTCACGTCTCGGTACTGAAGATGGGAGTAATTTATAGCCTCATATTTCTGAGACCAGTAACTGCCCATTAAGCCTCCATGGTACCGAGCTCTATGTATTGCTCTGACATAATTCAGTCGCTGTCAGTATTCTCCTTTACATGGTCTACCCTGAAATGATCATTTCCATGTGTTTCTAGGGGATGAGATGAAGCCAGCTGGACCAGTTGCACAATGGTTGCGCTACCAAACAACTTCAGGGCTTGTTCTGAAAGAGACGAAGGAGGAGTGTTTTCGGAGGGGAGGGGGAATATATTGACATTTATTTTCACTTCACGTAATGAAACAGAATATGTAATGTAGTAAGCTGGTGGCTGGAAACACACAGACAGCCCATGCAGGTTCCTGGAGGGTGAAGGCACAAATTATTCTTTTTTTTTTTTCTTATTTGTCAGGGACACAAAATGAAGCCCATTAAAATAAAGGTTTCAGTATGCACGCAAGTAATATGGGACTGAATGACTGCCTGCATCAAAGTGATAGAGAACAGATTTTTTCTAAATGTTCTTTATTACACGCAGGGCTAGATTCTATTAGTTGAGATAAGCTATTATCTTGTGAAACTGAATATTGGTTTTACCACTGACTTCTATGTGAAAAAGATATACAATGACAAGAGCCAATCTCATCAAAAAGAATATATCCCATACTGTTGCATAAAATTGTCCCTACATCAATTTAAAACAAAGTAATCCAACGATTTTTTTTTGGACAAACTATAGAAACTGTACTGTATATTGAACTACTACTTTTAAGGAAATTATGCCATTGGATAAACCATTTAAAATCACCATGCACAACATTTTGTTCCCATTGTCAATCCATTCTCTTCTAAATTTATATATATATATATATATATATATATATATATATATATATATATATATATATATATATATATATATTAAAAAAAAACTTAATTTTCCCTAATAGTGCATCACCCTTCCCAAACTTTACCTTTGTACATTTTGGGGGATTTATTGCTCTATTATTCCCATATATATACTAGTTTGGGCAAAACTGGATTCCTTGCACCCTTGCATGACCGGTAGGTGCTGTTCCATTTCGGCAATCTCCTTAATCAATTCTTGCCTCGGACTCAAATGGTTTAATACAGTTTTGAATAGCACCTAGATCCGGACTCAAAATTTTTAGCAAAATCTGTCAAACTCAGGGGGGAAAAAAAAAACAGCCTTTTACCTTTTGAGAATTGTGAGGTTAATTCTTTCTATGAAGAGAACTATTAACAACTAATGTGTCTAATCTACAATAACGGTTTTATTAGAGTGCTCCCAAAAATAAAAATAAATATATGTATAGATGCTCTTTATTTTACCTAGTGGTAACGACTGCATGTACATTTTCTATGTTTTCATCCACTTTTTTCCTCTTTTTATTTAAAAATTGAAAATTCTAATTACACCACCTGACCTCCACAAACACTTGGCAATCAAGTATAAATGAAATAAAACCAAGCCACTGTCTTGTCCACAGGAAATACAATGCTGCAGGAGATTACAAATCAAACAATTCTACATAGATTTGCAACTAATCCACTTGTAATTTGGAAATATCATCATGGCTTCCTAGTTTATCATTTTAACTGTTTGAAACAGCAGAAAAGCATCGTCTGAAAAACAAATTGTAATCCAGGATTTCATTTCAGACAGTGGAGTGAATCTCAGATATGGAAAATGTTTGAGAAAACTTTTTGAAACTACTCATTTTACAAAATTATCAGCATAACCTGACTTGCATAAAGGGAAACTATAGTCACCCAGACCACTTACTTTTAATGACATGGTCTGGGTGCAGTGACCCTGTCCTTTTAACCATGACATGTAAAACATTAACTTTTTTACTGAAGGGTTAAGTCCACCTCTAGTGTACCAATGCCGTTGCACTGACTAACTAAATCTTGGTAACTTGGTGCAGAACCCCCCCATAAAAAAAAAGCAATGACTCAATGCTTTCCTACGAAAAAGTATAAATGCGCATGTGTTTCTCAACATGCATGCAAAATAAGTCTAATTCTCCTCTACAAAGCACAATGGATTTCACATCGGTGGAGGAAGCCGTGCCTCCTCCATAAAGTCACGTAAAGCGGAGAGGTAGGCGGGTGCTGAGGGAGCCTTGGCACTGCTAAAAGGCAAGGAAAACATTGTCTCCTTTAAAATATTTTAATACATCCAGGGGGTATTATTATATAGTATAGTAAAGTGTACTTTAAACACGCCCTTAATACTAATAATTAACTCCACCCATCTAGGTAAGGTCTATCAAATGTTCACTTCAGGAAAAAGAACATGCTACAAGTGTGTGTGTGTGTGTGTGTGTGTGTCTGGCAATACATATTAGTTGCCCACACATGAGATTTCGCCATGGATCTCCAATTAAAATTATTTTGATTGGACTACAGGTATGGTTTCAATTACTTATTGTACAAAATACCAACAAAGTATATAATATATTTACTGCATCTATTCTGATAAAGATCATTCTCTCAACCAAGGACCACAAAAGCAGTCTACCATATTAACATTGTGGATTCTTTTCAGCATATTGCACCCCCTCTACAGCCCAAAGGACTTGTTAAATGTTCTGTACTTTGATCTGGATAGAATTCCTCTGACAGGCCATGTTCACAGGATAGAACGAAGTGACAGACATAATTACGGAGGATAAACAAAACAAAAGATGAAGTCAGTGCAAACAAACAGCAAGGTCAGCATAAGGCTAAAAGATTTGCAAATTAGAAATGTTTTATACCACCCTCAAAGAGGTCAATTTTAACAAGCTTAAATTGCACAATCGTGTAGGTCACACTTGGAAAAATTGTAACAGAATTTGGCAGACTTGGTACAAACATCCATCAAGATAGTACTGCCTAATAAGACCTCAATTGTTTTGGTGATGATATGACCTCAGAGACAGATTGTTTGAACTTAAAAGTATTAAGTAAGCACCCATATGCCAATGGTGATATAGGTCCTGTTATCGAGACTGTTCCAACAAATTAGAAGTGCTAGCGGTTGGCTGCAAAGTGGTCTTGTATTAGTTGGTGAGCTAGTGTGATACTGGATAATGGCACCAATATCAAGGGACATCATTGATGAAGCACCACTGAACTGCAGCCTCAAGACAAGGTCTCAAAATATAGTTATAGTGGCAAATCAGGCACAATATGCAGGTTATTGTAGTATTTATTAGGCAATTGTAAATATTGTTAATTTATTGTAATAATACAGTTTACCCCTCTCTTACTTTATGAAAGTAACATTTTTAAAAGAATACTTTTATAAATTCACTTAACAGAGAGGGTTTCCCGTCTCTGTAGTTCAAAACGGAAGTGCTTCTCCTAGACAAGCACTGCTTTTAGTGCTGCTCATCAAAAAACAATATTGGTTGATTGGCATGAATGTGATTCAAAAGCATAACATACAATCAATGGGCACAGGAAAATTTGAGATCAGGAGTCTGGATGAGGCTACAGCAGCGATGGCTAAATTCATACCCAATATGTTTGAGAACTTAATTTCCAATGATACAGTCAGTCATTTTAGAAATATAGTTTTATCCATCACTGGGCTGTGGAATAACATAAGCATTATACTTAAAAGGCCTAATGCATGTGGTGATGACATAATGCATATAAATATATATTTTAGATTTTTTTAGATTGTGGAAATGGATTATCTGTCGATGTGACAATGCCCTGCTGTCCCACGTCTTGACATTTTGAAGGAGAATGAAGGAATTCTGTTGCAACGCCTGGCACTCACGCAGCAAACATCACGACTCTGCAAAATGCGTTCCTCACAATAAGCAGGCATGACTGTTAATCTGCTAGGACAGTGAGCTGTAGAATATATATATATATATATATATATAGAACTGGGTATAGCATGGGAGGGAGACTACAGCTCTGTGGAAGAGGCAATTAACCCTTTGTAGTAAAAGCTTGCTGGGCAACCAGAAGCTCAATTACTTGCTAACTTTGGAAAAGCTTTTCCGACAGACAGATCACTGAACCGCCAAGTGAGGTTCCTGCATTGAACCGGATAGAGACAGAACTCTACAATTCCTCTTGTCATAAGTACTTGCAGATGAGGAGTGGAGAGGACTGTCACAGCTTTGTCTGCTTTGTGTGTCTGTGTGAAAGAATCATTACTACAATTAGCAGGTCATTATAAAGCAGCACAGTGACTCATTCAGGGGAGAGCAGGCAGATAAATTCCCCACCCTCCCCCCCTTTTTTTTTTTGAGCTGCAGGAATGTAGGGCTTGGAATGGGAGGAATGTCTGTGCTAACCACCAGCTGGAATAGCCCCTGGAACACCACACACTGAAAGGTGTACACATCAGCATTCTGTGTGGAGAGAGGGCTGGATTCCACAGACCGTCTCGAAGCATCCTATGAGCTAGGATGGAGAAATGCACAAAATTCCTCTTACACAACGTGGTTCAAAAAGGCTGCGGCTCAATGAGAAATTAGCAGCCCAGAAAGACAGGGGCTCATGGTTGCAATTGCAGATAACTATCCAATTACACCTTGCAGCCAGGTGTGCAAAACATCTGCAAGAATTACTTAAAGAACTATACTGGGTTGTGAGGTCACTGTTATGAGTAAAGGGTGTAAGCAGCAGTAAAAGCAATAGAAATGCTCAAAAGAAAAAAATATCTTTGTAAATCTGAGGTGTACGACATATGTGCTATGCAACTCATTCAATCAATTATTCAAAATACCATTTCAGTTATCCTCAGTTAATTTAATTTACACAAAAATCAAGTATCTGCAGCTAAAAACATAATTAGGAGGTAATAAAAATCTATATAATTTCACTTGCTTCGAAATAGACTGATGACTTTTGATGTAGTAACATGAAAATGTGTGCTGGATATCATACATTCAATCTGTGCTCTTTTGCATACTGTGCACAGCATTCTGGGAATTCTGAGCTGGAGTGAATAGGGTAAGCTTTATTCTATAAAGTCATACTCTAAGCACCATGTGGCTTAATGTAGTGTCTGGGATGGAATTGGTCTTTGGGTACAATACTTCCAGAACCCAAAGTCAGCTCATTACGTGCCGCTCCAATGAAGAGGTTTCACTTATTATTTCATATTAAGCCTCCCTAGCCCTCACAAGATTGTATTCAAAAAGACTCCTAGCACCATACACCCTGTTGGGACTAATATGTATTGAGTGCCTCTACCTGAATAGCATTCTGTAATTGGGTTAGATTGTTCATTTTGTAGGAGGGCACACACCAGCACACATCCCACTGCAGTAAGCAGCCATCTTCAGATATGCAGCTCATTTAATCAACAGTTTTTCTGGCACAATCTACAGAGCTATATACTAATCTGAATTAAGCGTCGTAATCAGCCAAGTGCCTACATTTTAAAATGGCTAGTGAAGCTACAATGTTGCTATGCTAAAAAGTAATGCATTATCTTTATAGCGATGTTTATAATGCAGAGCATCATTAGAACGCCTGGTACACTACTGTAACCTCGTGCTAAAATAATATGGGGAGCAGCAGGGTAAAAAAAACACTTTGGGGTTAAACTGTTCGTTAACTATTTAACGACAAAGGATGCAGCAAGTATCTTCATGCAGCACAACAAGTTAATTCTGCTGATGTTGTTATGGTGCCTGGCCTGCACTGTTTCTTTAAATGCTGGCTGGTCCTTTGCATTTGCTTTTATAGTAGCGCACTTCACACATGCCAGCAATTGTAATGGTGACAAATTTAAACAAGTTCAAAACTAAGCCCTGCACCACTGAGCTTACCTAAGATGGGTAGCTTTTGGCTCTCCGTGTGAAGTAGTGAAGGTACAGGGCGCTGCCTGTTGGAAGCCAGGTAAAAAGTTTAACCATTCTAAAACAGTTCTGACTACTTACAGTGGGATGGTACCAGGCAGGGAACTCCTGATAGGAACAAAACCTTTTACACTGGTGAGATTTGAGGTTCGGAACCACTGGTTCGTAGAATAACCCAAGAATTGGGTTTAAAGCTATGGTGGCGTGATACCCAACAGATTAATCGTAGAATGGGAGGTCTTAGCCGGAGTACTGCTAGAACACAGCCATGTGGTTCTCCCACAAAATATAATGGATGCATAATGAACTGCTGGAACACAAAGAGTTGCTTTTCAGAGTCTTCCCTTCATAGCACTCTTGTACTAAAAAGGTTAAAGATATGGGATGGGTGTATTAGTCAATGGAAGCCAATTACACAGTAAAAAGATTTTTGGCATTCTACAAGGGATTGCTCCAATAAACCGCCTTTAAATGTCTCTGGAGTGAGGAGAGAGGGAGGATGGTTCCTGGTGCAAAGCAGACCAGGGGACTCTATGTTACACGTGCTTAATGTACAGAGAACAAGTAATTAATTACTCTGAGGCATCGTGCAGCAGATCTATCTTGACTGAAACCATTCCTTCATATGCAGCATCCGCAGCCAAGAACACATACACTTGCCAAAACGAAGCACGTCATGACTAGAACAAACAAACCTGCACATGCATGCTGTTACGGACACGCTCACCACAGAGAGAAATGATCAGGTAGACGGAGTATTATTAGTGGTAGATGGAACCCAATGGTAGTTTTTCAATACTTGGCATTTTTTTATGCCCTAGTCTAGCTGGGGATCATATAGAGATGAGAAACTGCAAAGTTTAATGAAATTAAAAATGATCAGCCAATCCGGAATTGCAGATTAGAATATAAATCATAAGATTAAAGATAGGAAATTGTGTAATTTGAAATGCATTACAAATCACTAAGCCTTTTAAGAACAATCCTGACACATGCATGCTTTATGCATTCATGATTACTGAAAAGGATCCCTCACCCCTTTGTTTGTGACAACTTTGCGTAATTTTTATTTTATTTTTTTTACATACATTTACACACTTCTTGCATGTTTTTCTTATTCCTGACAGAAAATAAAGTAAATCTGATTACATCTGCCTACGTTAATCATTATTTAGCATGGAGTGACAAGGTCAAGTGGCACTATAAATGAAAAATATGAAAAAAGAAAAATATTTCAAATTGTCACAGGTAAGTTGAAAGCACCTTCTCCATTGGAATGTCTTCCTGCTGATTTAGGGCCACCTTTTTGAAAAATAAAATAAAGTTTTATTAATGTTTTTATTCCTTGTCACACCAGTATTGATAAAGCCACGTCTCCCAACACTAAGATCATGAGCAATTGTTCCTCTATAGAGAAGCATTGGGGGCCCAACTACATGTGCATGGCAGTAACTGCGCGGCTCCAATCAGCATTAGCTTATACTAATGTATCTCTATGGGTTGCGTTCTTCATGAGAGGGTGTGGGGATGCCAAATGCCAGTCCTGCAAACAAAGTATAAAGAAGAAGTGCATCTAGGCTGTCTGAAAGACAGACACTAGAAGCATTCCTCCCAACATTTGAAATGGACAAAGGGGGGCACTTTAATTTTAGGCATGTGAGTGGTGGTGTGTCCAAAGTTAGGCTGTTCTGAGAAACAGTGGCGTACACACAACCCATGGGGCCCCGGTGCGAAAACTGATCCGGGCCCCCCCCCCGCGCGAGCGCTTACTCTGCGCAGGCTGGGGCTGCAACACATGGGGCGGGCACCTGGTCGCAGGGCTGCGACCCGTGCGACCGCGGTATGTATGCCAGTGCATGCATAAACACATACACTTAAAGGACCACTACAGACACCCAGATCACATCAGCTCAATGAAGTGGTCTGGGTGCCTGGTCTCTCTAGTTTTAACCCTGCAGCTGAAAACATAGCAGTTTCAGAGAAACTGCTATGTTTCACTGAGGGTTAATCCAGCCTCTAGTGGCTGTCTCATTGACAGCCGCTAGAGGATTTTCTGCGATTCTCACTGTGAAAATCACAGTGAGAAGACGCTGAACGTCCATAGGAAAGCATTGAGTAATGCTTTCCTATGGGCGGTTTGAATGCGCGCGTGGCTCTTGCCACGCATGTGCATTCGGAGCTGAGAGGCGGATGGGGACGGAGAGATCCCCAGCGTTAAGGGAGTCCGGCGCTGGAGAAAGGTAAGTGCTTAAGACACATACTCAGTAACACACACACTCACCAACACTAACACACACACTCACCAACACTAACACACACACTCACCAACACTAACACACACACTCACCAACACTAACACACACACTCACCAACACTAACACACACACTCACCAACACTAACACACACACTCACCAACACTAACACACACACTCACCAACACTAACACACACACTCACCAACACTAACACACACACTCACCAACACTAACACACACACTCACCCTAACACACTAACACACACTCTCCCTAACACACACACACACACTCTCCCTAACACACACACACACACACTCCCTAACACACACACACACACACTCCCTAACACACACACTCCCTAACACACACACTCCCTAACACACACACTCCCTAACACACACACTCCCTAACACACACACTCCCTAACACACACACTCCCTAACACACACACTCCCTAACACACACACTCCCTAACACACACACTCCCTAACACACACACTCCCTAACACACACACTCCCTAACACACACACTCCCTAACACACACACTCCCTAACACACACACTCCCTAACACACACACTCCCTAACACACACACTCCCTAACACACACACTCCCTAACACACACACTCCCTAACACACACACTCCCTAACACACACACTCCCTAACACACACACTCCCTAACACACACACTCCCTAACACACACACTCCCTAACACTCTCCCTAACACTCTCCCTAACACTCTCCCTAACACTCTCCCTAACACTCTCCCTAACACTCTCCCTAACACTCTCCCTAACACTCTCCCTAACACTCTCCCTAACACTCTCCCTAACACTCTCCCTAACACTCTCCCTAACACTCTCCCTAACACTCTCCCTAACACTCTCACTAACACTCTCACTAACACTCTCACTAACACTCTCACTAACACTCTCACTAACACTCTCACTAACACTCTCACTAACACTCTCACTAACACACACTCACTAACACACACACACTCACTAACACTAACACACACACACACACTCACTAACACACACACACTCACTAACACACACACACTCACTAACACACACACACTCACTAACACACACACACTCACTAACACACACACACTCACTAACACACACACACTCACTAACACACACACACACACTAACACTAACACTAACACTCACTAACACGAACACACTCAAACTTTTTTTTTTTAATCCCCCCAGCCTCCTTACCTGTGGGAGAGCTGGGGGGGATTCCCTGGGGTCCAGTGGTGTTGCTGGCCAGGCTGTCACCCAGCTGGCTGGCGGGCGCGCGAGGGAGCACTGTCCCCTGGGTGCTCCCTCTTCAGCTCCCTCGCGCGCCGCGTACTGATGCCGGAGCTCCGGTTTCAGTGCGGTGCGCGAGGGAGCTGAAGAGGGAGCACCCAGGGGACAGTGCTCCCTCGCGCGCCCGCCAGCCGGGTGACAGCAGGGCCAGCCTCGGGGGGCCCGGAGGTGGCCGGCTCCTGGGCCCCCCAGCAGAAGAGGCTGGCCCAGTGACCTACATACCTGGGTCGCAGGGCGGCCGGGCCCCCTGGTGGGCCGGGCCCGGTCGCAGCCGCGACCCCTGCGACCCTGGTATGTACGCCACTGCTGAGAAATATTAGCTGCCCAACTAATGAGAAGTTATGAGATTTAAATGTAATGTAAAAGAACAATGTAGTTTATTTACATGGAATTATTTCCAAACACATTTATTGTTGTTTTTAATACAAATATTGTTAGTATTGTTTCTGTGGAGCTCTGTTATACACTCAGACACACTAACAAATATAAGGACCACTATAGTCACCCAGACCACTTCAGCTCAGTGAAGTGGTCTGGGTGCCAGGTCGCTCAGGTTTTAACCCTTCAGATGTAAACATAGCAGTTTCAGAGAAACTATGTTTATATTGCAGGGTTAATCCAGCCTCTAGTGGCTGTCTTCCTGACAACCGCTAGAGGCGCTTCCCCGACGCTCAATGTGAAACTCGCATTGAGTACGTAGAACGTCCATAGTCAAGCATTGATAAATGCTTCCATATGGGCGTTTTTAATGCGCCCGCGGCTCTGGCCATGCATTCGCATTCGGCTCCACTCGGGAGCTGACGTTTGAGGGGGAGGAGAGGTCACCAGCACCGAGGGAGCCCGGCGCTGGATAAAGGTAAGTGGCTGAAGGGGTTTTAAACCCTTCAGCCCAGCGGGAGGGGGGGAGCCTAAGGATTATATAGTGTCAGGAAAACTGGTTTGTTTTCCTGACCCTATAGTGGTCCTTTAAGTGGCTATTTGGATTCAAATTTACAGTGCGATTTATGCCCAAAATAGGGAATGTCCCTCCTAAATAGGGACACTTTGTAGGTATGCTAGAGGCATTTTAGGGACCAATAGGGACATTGCCTTTTCTCATAAAAAGTTAGGATTTACAAACGATAGGTTCTTTGTATGCACCAAAACCACTACATTAAGAAATAATGGTTCTTGTTTTTAGAGTGTTAATTTACTGAAACAGATGGAATGAAACTACTATTAAGCTCTTTCGATTGTAATCTAACGGGCTAACTAGTCACTATGTGTAAAAGAGCTTCTGTAACTCTTGTATTGCTCTCTGTATATTGCACTGTCTACTTCCAAATTGTACAGCGCTGCAAAATATGTTTGCTCTTTATAAATGCCAGTTACAATAATAACATTTAAGCTGCTGGTTGCATATTCTTAAAATACAATACAGACTTACATAATTTTTCCCAAAATAATTGTTTAGCCTACATATTGCCGTTTTTATTTCAAATGGTTTCTTATTTAGTGAATAAGCCTCACTTGATCAATCTGCCTGCAAATAGAAAATGGGCACAGAGAGCTAGATAGGGAGCTATGGGGAAGGGATACAGCTACGACAATCTGCTCTGTGAAACAGCTTGCACAATAAGTCCAAACAGTATTGCCAAAACCGTGGGATTGTTCAACTCCCACTCCACCTTTTCCTGCCAGAGTAGCTTGCAAAAAACTGCAGGACCTTACATTTTCCTATGAAAAGGTTAAAACAAGATTTGGATATATTTTAAAATAACTATATTTTTTTTTTTTTTTTTAAAGGTTTGTTTGAAATAGACAAACCATGGGTTTGAGCAGAAACAAAGGCAGATGTGTAGTAATTATGGCCTTTAGTAACCTTACCAAATTCTTTTGCGCAGAGGCCTTGTTACGTTAGTCAGCAGCTTTCTGGTTAAGTTATTCCATGTCAAGCTGAGATTGAAGTGTCCGTGTAACAAAAACATTTTGTGTCCAATGGTTGGGTTTCAGGCGCATGCATGCAGCTATAAAGCAAGGCATTATTTGTACCAAATCAATAACTTCGACTTACAAAGTCCCACAGGCAACGCATCCTTTGCTTCTCATCCAATCAAATGCTTCTCATAGGGAAGCATTACATTCAATGCTTCCCTACGATCAGCATTTGATAATGTTCAACTTTGAACCTTTAGAGGTGTGTGCTGCATCTTGCAGGGCTTAGACGACAGATCACTGTATTCAGATCATTTATTTGAGATAAAGGGGTCTGGATGCTTTTAGTGTCCTTTTAAAGTGGTTGATTGTTGCCATCTGAAAGAGCCTACCGACAAATCTCCCAGAGCCAGAATTAAAATTGAAGGCGATTCATCACTTCTCTAGAAATTATACCATTGAAAATCACCTAGAACTCCATACATTTCTTTCACGGAATGCTGCTTCCTTTACAATTTATGTTAAAGGAACACAATGGCTGCATAACAACTTCATCTCAAAAATGTTGTTATGGGGTCTAGAGGTCCGTCTTATTTAATTCAGCTAAACAGTTCATTAACAGTTTAACCCCAAAGAGGTCTTCACTGCGCCCATTCACTCAGTAACTCTGCCACCTCCTCTGGTCCACAACCTTTGACAAAGGCTCAGACAGTAATCGAAACGCTGTCTTTACTTTTTTACTCCTAATAAAGACGGCCTTCTGAAAGAAAACATCCAGAGTGCATAGATATCTATACTTCTTACCAGTCAGTGAGTGCATGAGTGTGAGCCAGTTAGTGGGTGCGTGCGAGTTTGGTTCAGTGAGAATGCATGTGCTTACAAATTTTTTTTACATTTAACTCGATTCAAGTGATTTGTAGTAATTTGCATGTGAAGATGCAGTTAAGCCACGCATGAGGGCCAATAACTTGCATGCAACCAGCCGCACACAGACAGCCAACTCCACACATACATATCACATTCAGCAAACCAACACAATCACAGTCAGCCAAGCTCTACACACATTTACACCCGCACAATCACATTCTGTCACTACACACATCCCACTCATGTGCAGTGCTCAAAGGGGGAAAGGAGAGTCGATAAGAAAAAAAAAATACTTTGGAAGCGTGGGGGATGGGGGTGCAGTGGAATAAATAATAAATTGGGGGAGGACACTAAAACACTAAACTTCTAGAGTTGGTGGGAGACCAAAAAAGGGGTGGGGGGTGTAAAATCACGACAGAGCAGTTTCACAAACCACTGCCCTATTTAAAATTTCGAACAAAATTAGCACATTTTAGGATGATACCAGTAATATTAGGCTGTTCCCTTGTGTATTAGTTTGCTGCATATGGTAAATAAGGATATGTGCAGGGCAGACCCCCAATTATATTTTCTGTTTACCCAAAGGTCCTAGTGCAAAGAAAAAAAACTTTCTTAAATCATGAGACTATTCAGGAATGCAATGAGAAATCTATTTGGAACAGCTAAAAGGAATCTGCGAATCATAGAGTCCATTTGTGTTTTTGCTACATTATGTTACATAGTCAGCTTAATAAATATGTATGAAATTCCTTAGCTGTTGGAAATCTTACAATGTAACACTTTGGGTGACTGAGCACATATCAACTCAATAAAACCCTCTACATCTATAGGAATTATTTTACAGAGCAGTAAAACAGCTTTGATAAAAGTAAACAATTTGTACCAGCTTTCTTGTGAAATGTAAATATATGCCACATGAATCACTTTAATGAAGGGGGGAAAAAAACAATAGAGTCAACCTAAGATATGATAATAAATTACATCTCTCACTGTAGTGTTCTCCACAGGTGCCAGTAAAAAAAGTCACATGCATTTCAAGGAAGCTATGCTTTAGCCCTGTCCAATTTCAGCATGTTTTACTATTGAACAGGCACTGTGTTTGCATACGTGCATATGAAAAACAAAAAACCCTGTTATACAGAATCACTGATTTAATTGGTCCGGGAACACAATATAATTCTAATTCATGCACAACTCTCATCAATTAAAAGTTAGACCATTAACAAGGGGCCACCAAGAAAGAAATTAATGATACATAGGTCTAATTTCACACATCATCATCAGGTTTAGTGTTTCAAAGGAAAACAAGGATAACAAAACAGAAATGACATTTACAGATGAGCAGAGTGGACGACCCAAAACTGAGCATCCCTAAGGAACACTCGGCCCAACCTTGGCACACTGTTAAAGGAAAACAAGTGTTAGGAATACAAATCTGTATACCCAACACATTGGTGCCCAGTCATATAAAAAAATAAAAATACACCCCTTCCCCCCAAGTTTAAAAAAAAAATTATGTTTTAATCACCTTTTTCTAGCACCAAGGCTCTCTCGGTGCTGCATACCTCTCTGCCTCCAGTGACGTCATGCAGGAGGCATGGCCTGCTCCATGACGGTCCAATCATAGAGGAGCATTGGGAAAATATGCACATGGCGGTCCAATCATAGAGGAACATTGGGGACATGATGCACATGCACAGCAAGTGCCGCACATCCAAGCTTCACTATAGGAAAACAGAAAATCTATGCGGACTTCCGCATCATGCGACCAAGTATTACTATGACATTGCTGAGGAAGCGCATCTAGTGGCTGTCAGTATGACAATCACTATTAACCCTGCAATGTAAACTTTGCAGTGTCAAAAAGAAAAGGAGGGGGGAACTGCACCAATGCAACTTCAATGAGATGAAGAGGCTGGATGACGTTAATGTGCAAATTCTACATTTGGATTAGCAGGTCCACACTGTACTTGGAAGGCATGGATTGGCTCAGCCAGTCTGCTATCTAAAAGGTCACAAGCAAGAATGTTGAATGGCAAATATATACACATTAATGCTGAATGGTAACAAATATATACACTTATATACAATTGTGGCAGATTTCAAATCTAAATTACAAGAAGATTAACCGTCGATTCCCATACATAATGTATAAGGACAATCTGGATATGTGTCACATTTAGCATTGAAGGCTTACTCCTGCCACAATTGTATTTAAGTGTATATATTTGTTACCATTCAGCAATAATGTGTAAATATTTGCCATTCAGAAATAATGTTCTTAATCAGTTTGCAACTATGCTGCTATTTATATGGCTGTCCAATATTTCCATATTTCTCTCTACTAGGTGGTGGGGTTGTTTTACACATTTTATTCCTTGCTTTAAAAACACTCACTTTATTCTCCATACCTGACGAGGTTAACCTTACCGTATTACGCAATTTGAAAGTTAACTCGTCATCAATGACATCATGAAACTCGTTTTCACCTCCTTCCCCTTCCAATCAAAACACAGTACAGTAATCACATATATAACAGTTTTCATTAAAGTTAGTGAAGTGTCTTGATAAAAGTCTGTATTAACTGAAACATCGACATTGTTTGATCTCTGAATAAACGCACTATTTACTTACTTCAAAAAGACTCTTACAAAACTGACCTTGTAAGATTTAAACAGGAAAAAGTAGAGAAAGTAAAAGCAGACTACGCAGAACTGTCTACAACTGGCTGAGTGGCCACAACGAAAATCTAAGATTCACCAGAAACCATCGTCCTGTCCGAAAACCACGTCAGTACACGATCGATAGGACATCTGCTGAATCTACTTCTGACTCAGATACCCAGCACCGACCAGAGAATACAAGACCTTCTGCACATTTTTTTAGAGAGAGGCAACACCACAACAGGAATCACCACACGTCAACAATCCAGACAAGATACCGAACCAAGAAATACACCACTGGACATGGACAGAGGGGCAATACATAGGGTAAGAGGCAGACTCCCCCATGACGGAGATAATACCTATCTTCAACTTATCCACACGAGTACTGACCCCAGAGCAGAACATGCTACTTATGAAAGGACTTTCATTTGTACCCACCACTTCTCTGGATCCACTCACACAGAAAGACATTTACAATTTCGGCAGGTCACTACGATTAAAGGACTTTTTCAAAAAGTCACAAGAACAACAGAGATATTCAGAATAGATCCAAACCAAAAAGTTATTTTGGCCCACTCCCTAATCAACCGACTATTAAAGTTTTTCTAAGATCTATCCATCAAGAGACTCCACTCCAACTCAATCAACATGTTAAACAGACCATCAACATCTCTAAAGAGGAAAGAAAAATCATCGCTTGTTTAGCAAAAGATCCTGAACTGGTAATCCGTCCAGCTGATAAAGGAGGGGGCATAGTCCTTTTAAACTATAACAGTTATAGAGAAGAGATCCTGTCACAGCTTCAAGACACCACTACATACCTGAAGCTTCCAGCCGATCCAACAGACAATATAATGGTGACGATACAGAACACACTCCAACGAGGCCTGGATATTTCACAAGATCTCTTCCCGTACCTACTCCAGAAACATCCCAGAACTCCAATAATATACACATTACCTAAAATCCACAAGAACCCTACATCTCCTCCTGGAAGACCAATCGTCTCAGCAATAAGAGGAGCACTTGAAATCGATTGCAAAATGGCTGGATCTATTCAAAGAAACGACTGAAAAACGACTGCCAAAAGCCATCACCCCAGACATCTCATCAACTCACTTCCCCACGCTCAATTTGTAAGAGTTATTAGAAATAATTTGAATCCAAATAATACCCAAATCCAGCTGCAGGAAATGTGGGATAAATTTCAAGCACGGGGCTATAGCAACAAGATACTCCAGGGAACACTTGATAAATGCTATGATGTAACCCCAGGGATACACCCAAAACCTGAGAGACTTATCTTTCCAACGACATTTACTACAATGTCACACCACACCACCTCAAGAGTACTCTGGGCCATAACTGGAGAATCATGAAGAATGATGACACTACTAGAACTGTTTAAAAACCCACCCATGATGTGCTACCGCAGAGGTAGCAACCTCAGAAATCTATTAGTCAAAACAGATCCTACCCACTGCTACAACCCACAGTGCAAACATCAGAACTTAGGATGCTACAAATGCTTGGGGTGTGCAACATGTAGCCACGAGACCTACCAAGACATTCACACACCCCCACACTGGAATGAAGTACATAATCCGCCATCGATTGACTTGCACAAGTGACTTCGTTATATATAATCTACTGTGCCCCTGTGGACTGGCATACATAGGGAAAACTGACTTGCCACTACAAGAAAGAATCCACAACCACCGCTCCAGTATACGTGTAGCTTACAGGGACATGGGCTCTGACTTACCTGTGGCAAAACACTTTCTTGAATTTAACCATCCATTACCCTCCACAAAGTTTATGGCAATCAACCGGCGGTGACCGCAAGAAGCTTCTACTACAGAAAGAACTATACTGGATTAAGACTCTAGACACAGTCTACCCCAAAGGACTTAACGAGAAATATTCCTTAGGGATATTTCTATTATCAGCTCATTAAGACCAGTATAACTGCAGTACACTTGGTCCTTGGAATCTGATCTAAATATACATATATTACCTATTCAATACCAGATTGAGCAAGCTAATCTCTCTCTGGTCATTGACTATCCTTTAATGTTTTTCACGATTGCTTGAATTGTTTATTTTCCAATCATATCACTTTTGTTGTACTTTTATATAAGCTAGGATGAATATATACTATTTGATCTTCATTCCAGAATTACTCTGCACCCTTGACCAAATCAGAGGTACAGGGAGAAACAATGTTCTGTCTATCTGGATCAAATATTTTGGTTAGTTTGTTTATACTTTGAAAGTTCTACATTGAACTTACACTTTCTAATATGAATCAATTCTTAAGCCATATCATTCTTTGCTAGATCTACTATGTGGTCGATACTGTGCACTTTCCCTCTTGTATATTTCTATTTATTTATCAAGTCCCAGGGGTTATCACTGCTCATCCTTTGCGTATCATATCTAACTGGCTTTAAAAAGCTCATAATATGACTCAGCTACTGTTTATGTACATATTGATTACCTTAACTGCTCACCCTGTGGCTCCCCTTGGTAATAGCACACTATGAGCCTCCTCTATGTAACCTATGTGTACATCTGTGCTCGCTCGCTACTGCTCTATTTACAGACCGACATCATATCCCTCTACTGTATGCTCAGTAAAAAGAGGCGACTGTTCAAGCTTTATGTATTGTTCTCCATCCGCTCAGGCTGTCATTTATGCCTTAGTCCGGCTTTGACATAGCCTTCTAACAACTTGTTAACCTAGTCCCCTCTGCGACTTCACCCTAGCCGTTCTTAATAGTGAATATATTTTCGGTATTTTACACCTTACACTGCCGCTGGGGATTTCTGCATTAGAATGACAAACTATATCTTCCCTGTTTAGCTCGACCCTTAGTACTATGATTTCACAACATAGCCGACGCCGTTAAGGTACGATCGGCTCCTGGTTGTGCTTTATGCACACGTCCCTTTGCGTTCCAACTGGTAACTGTGCCAACCAGTGGAACACAAACAGTTCACTCCAGCTTGCTGCACCAGCAGTTTTAGCGATACCGGGTCAAATTTACCCGCGATTTTGTCACTCCAGCTGGCTGCATTCCAGGGGTTAATTGTAAGTACACAGGCTGTATATTATGTGTTCATTATTGTTTTATGTTATTTAAACACTGTCTGTTGTATTGCACTGTATCCCGACGAAAGTTCCATTAGAGAAATGAAACAATGATTCACCTTGGCAGACGCCTGAATAAAAGATATGTGGTTTTTTCACAATACTTCTAAGTCTTTGGAGTGCTATCTTCAAAATAAATAAATATATATATACACATACATACACACACACATACACACACATATATATATATATATATATATATATATATATATATATATACACACACACACAAACACACAGAGAGAGAAATATGAGCGAGATACATTTATAAATAAAACACATACACACAAATAAAATAGTTTTAGTGATAAACATCTTGTGACCAGGCCCGGGCGAACTGCCAAGTAGAATTCAGTTAATGAAATAAATAAAAAATAAAAAAATAAATGAAGGGAAACAAAGAAAACAGGATATAGGGAACTGCAGGCTTAAGGCATGGGCTATCATCAATCATATTTGAAGGCTTATTAACCTGATCTCTCTTAGTATCCACTGTTGTGAAATACGACACAAGCCTCTAGCTCAGCTTCACTTTATCACAGATGTTATCTTAACGAATGGATGGCCTGCGCTCCACCAAGTGTGCCTAACTTCAGGGGAAAATTATACAACACACCTAGCATATTACAGCCTTTAAAGTGGCACCGTCATGGCCGAATCCAGTTTGTTTGTTTTTTAATCCCCCTCCCGACTCATCTACATTTAATTGCCCCCCCCCCCCCAGTCACCACCAAATGCTACTAAGCCCCCCCATAATTACCTATTTGTTATCTTCATTTCGTTAAACACTTGGGCATTCGCTATTGTCCAAAAATCGGATGGGAATTTTGTCTATTCATTCTTTCGTCAGAAAGACAAAGGAATGAATAGAAATTTCAGACAAACAAACACCATCGGTGTTCGTTCAGTTTATTGCAATGAGGGAGCTAACGGCACGCAGCTTTCTCCTTGTAATATATAAAAATAGAAGCGGCAGGAGATAATAGCATAAGGAAGATTAATATCTTAAAATCTCCCCAATGTCCCTACTCGCTCTGTCGAGATTCGCTCTGCTGTGAGTAGGGGCAGGTCTACAAAACAGGTTGCTGCTCACTGATGTTTAAAAAAGAAAAAAAAGAAAATTAAAAAAAAAAAGCCCCCTCAAACAAATAGCCCCATGGTAGGGCATCTCAGCCTGGGACTTCAATATCCAGATAAATGGTAGAAATGGTAGGGGGGGGGGGGTACATACAGGTGATACTCTAAAAATTAGAATATTGTGCAAATGTTCATTTATTTCAGTATTGCAACGTAAAAGGGGAAACTAATACATGAGATAGACGAATTACATGTAAAGCAGGTTGGGGGGAGGCATTGAGTTCCGGTGTGCCTCTGCAGCACACACAAACAATGAATACACCGGGTCCTCCATCTGTACCCCACTCTGCCCCTTACTGAGGTTACTGGCCAATCGGCGAGGTAAGATAATTGCTTTTCTTCAGGCACTAGGGCGACAGTTTGAGAGCGTTCAGGCAGTCCCCCTGCAGGCACTGCACAAGCAGGCTATTCCGGCCATGTGATCGCGAGGACCCCCCGATCACATGGCAATGGAGGGCCGGATCATTCAGAGTGGGGCTGCCTGAACTCCCAGGCAGACCCCAAGATCTAAAATCGCCGGCGCCGGATCAGCGGGGACCCGGTAAGTGCCCTGGGCGGCAGGGACGTTCTATGCTGCCCTCCGGTGTTTAGAGCCACCCCAAAAAGGACAGCATAGAATGCCCACCGACCTCAAGAGGTTAAGACAAAAAATAGGTTGTGTCTCAACAGTACTTTCTAGATCCTCTCAAAGGCGGATAGCTTCTGAACTGGAATACATTTTATTCTAGATTAAGTGTACTTTTGAATTTATAGAGTAAATGCTGTGTAAATCTTGTGACTGACAGAACATTATATAATAAGTAGGTCTACAGCAAGGGTAAACAACATTCAGATGTTCAGGTGCTTCAGATGTTGTGAACTATGTCTCCCCTGATGCTTTACCAACATTGTGGCTGAAAGAGCATTACAGGAGATGAAGTCCACAACATCTGGAGTTCTGAAGGTTACCTACCCCTGGTCGAGAGCGTATTATAAAACAGCTGCAGTACTATGACATTATGGTACCTGCCAACATATCCGTATAAACACATACATTCCCTCGACTTCAAAGGGCTGAAAATCTGTGCTCTGTGTCTCTTGGACATGTGCATCTGTACCCGTTCAAGTGGCTATTAAAACACAGTATCCTGTGAAACACGCGGAAAGACAGGGAGCAGCTGGGAAAACATTGTTACAGCAAGGGTTCCAATCTAATAAACTTTTATCCACAAGAAGTCTGGGTAATATCCTCATTGTATACATGAGTAACTCCGACAGGAAGTTGGATTTAGGGCTGGGTCAGTGAGGAGTATTTCCTGATTTTAATAATGTTTGCCTAATTGACAAGATGGTAGATACTTCACATGGTGTACAAAGTTACTGTTCAAAGACGAAACCTGATTTAAATGTGAACTACCATAATCTAAATGTGTAGAAAGAAAAAAAATGTGAGGCACACCCGGAACATGCATTTCTCAGCATGCTGCCGTAATGACCAAAATGTATATAAACTACAGATTAAGGAACAGTGCACACACCAAAAAAAAAATTACAAAAAAATTGCTTTACATTTTTACAAGGCTACTTAAAATTATCAGCAAACAAATATGGGGTATATGGATCCATGCAGCAAAGTGGTGGGCTTAACATGATATGGCCATATGGTGGAACTGAATCACCATACTTAAAGGGTTACGGCTTGCGTGCCAGTTAAGTCTTTTAGAGAGCTGAAAACCAAAAACTATGAGTAAACAGATTACTGTAACTGTACTTGTGTACTAAACAATAAAAGATGGATTGGCGCTTCTATATCTGAATATTTCAAAATAGACAGCTGTGTAGAACTTGGACTAGAATAGTACCTGTATATCGAAATGCATTAAGATCAACTGTGGAAGCAAATCCCCATCTATAATAGTATCTAGGAACTGTAAAGTCTGTGAAAGTAGGGACCGACCTTGAATCTTTCTGCACAATGTTCTGGTGGACTTTCCTTATCTATATTTAAACATGCACGTTATTACTACTGTATTTAACAGATTTTACACAACTACCATTTATTTTCCATTTCTAGACAATGAGAGGATTTGAATACAGTGCTCACTCCTTTACTCGCACTACAGAACCTGTTCACTGCTCTAGAACAAGTGACTGGCTTGTAGGTCCCCTACTGTTATCCATCTATACTGCCTCCCTTGGTAAACCCATTCGCTCCTTTGGCTTCCAATATAATTTCTATGCAGATGACACGCAAATCTACCTGTCCTCTCCTGATCTCTCCCCGTCCCTCTCGACTAATGTCTCTGACTGCCTCTCTGCTCTTTCTAACTGGATGGCTGCCCAATTCCTTAAATTCAACTTTACCAAAACTGAAATTCTGGTCTTTCCTCCCTCAAGTGTTGCTACTCTTGTGTCTGTTTCCCTCCAAGTCAACGGTGCTACCATCAGCTCCACCACGCAGGCTCGCTGCCTGGGTGTTCTCTTTGACTCCAACCTCTCCTTCATGCCTCATGTTCAGTTTGTCGCCAAATCCTGTTTCAATCTCAAAAACATTGTGCGCATCTGACCCTACTTAAACACCAGATGCGACTAAGGTGCTGGTCAATCCCACTGTCCTTTCTCGCTTTGACTACTGCAATCCGCTTCTCAGTGGTCTTACATGCTCCCAACTTGCACCGTTACAGTCTATAATGAATATGGCAGCGAGTCTCATCTTCCTGTACGCCCGTACCACCCACGCCTCATCCTTCTGTCAGTCCCTACATTGGCTTCCTATAAGATATAGGGCTCAATTAAAAATTCTGGTTCTTGCTTTCAAATCTCTACATCATGCTGCTGCCACCTATCTATCCTCCCCAATACACAAGTATGTCCCGTCTAGGTCCTTACGCTCTGCTGAAGACTTACGTCCATCTTCTGTCCATACTCCCACCTGTGATGCTCGCCTTCAAGACTTCTCCAGGGCTGCACCGTTCCTGTGGAACTCCCTTCCCTCCTCCGTTAGATGCTCACCCAGTCTCCACTCCTTCAAAAAAAATCATTAAAAACCCACTTCTTCATGAAAGCGTATCAATGAAACTGTTAATAGCTCCCAACGGATTCCTCTCTTGCAACTGTCATTAGTCTAATACTATCCTTACCTTTTGAGTCATTTTACCCCACTCCCTCTAGCATGTAAGCTCATTGAGCAGGGCCCTCAACCCCTCTGTTCGTCATGATGTATTTGAAAATTGCTGCATAAGAAATGCCAGTGCACATATACAGTGGAATGACCACAAGAGTGGAGGGTGGAACAGAAAGATCAAAGTTTTGCTTAAAATGGTTTCTCAGTTTGAAAATAAAATTTGACCTCAGGAGAGAATCATATTCCTTAAAAGAAACACTAAACACCCAGGCCACTTCATCTCAATGAAGTGGTCCTTTAGTTTAAACCCTGCAATGCAAAGCAATGCATACATTGCAGGGTTCTATACACCTCTACTGACTGTCTTCCGAACTGTTCTCACAGCAGGAGCGACTCCAGTGGCAGAGTTAAACTTGATTCTCACAGCTTATTGCCATTAGGAGGGCAGTACTGGCCACACATGTGCTTTTCGGCACCCAATTAGTGGTGGAAATAACGGCGGTGCAGCCAGTATAGCTGCCCCTTGAACCGCAAGGCTTTCGGGGCCCACCGCGTTGCACATGCACTTAGGAAAAACCCGATAGACAGGCTCATCTAATCAGGGGCCTGGCCAGGTGCTTCAGCCCTTTAGCAGCGCGACCAGGCAGCTTTAAGATCAGCAGCCAGTGTTGGGAGGATGTGATGGTCGTCTCCTCCCAGTTTTAAGACTGCGTGGGCTAGGAAGACAGAGTAGGCACAAAGGGGAGGAGAGACCAAGTTTATCGGAACGATCAGTTGTGGTACAAAGGAAGATTACTGAACCTTACTCCTCCTGCAGGAGGAGGGACATCACTCCCTGTGCCGAAAAGGAAAGCAGAAGTGGTATCGCCAGGAACTCCTGTCCAACCAACTTCAGAGGCCACAAAGGCCTCTTTCCCCCACAGATTGAAGCCGCACGCCAGCATAGCTCCCCACTCTGCCAACTGGAAAGAAGCAACAAGTAGGAGGGAGAGCATTGCAGCCAGCCTCAGACTTCCACCATCCTCAGCCATTCATCTGCTTTTGGAAGCAGGGGGATGGTTAAAAATATGTAAGATGCAAATTGCATATCTGTATCTGTCAGTGTATGTGTAGCGCATATGTATGCATACTAGGGATCAACCGATATTGATTTATTTTTTTTAGAGCGGATACCGATAATCTGTGAACTTTCAAGCAGATAGTCAAGAACTTACCGATTTGACTTTTTTTTTTTTTAAATAACTATTTCTACACAAATCTACTGTTAACTGAACATGTTTATTATTTTATTTTTGGCAAAAAAAAAATTTTCATTAAGGTAAATGCACAAAATATACATGCCAGTCAGAATTATTGTGTGTGTTTAGTGGATGCAGTGTGTGTGTAGTGAATGCAGAGTGTGTGTCTGTCTAGTGTGTATATAGTGAATGCAGTGTGTTTGTGTAGTGTGTATATAATGAATGTAAAGTGTCTGTGTGTAGTGTGTATAGTGAATGCAGAGTGTGTGTGTTTGTGCCGTGAGTGTGTAAATAATGAACGCAGTGTTTGTGTAGTGTGTGTATATAATGAATGCAGCGTGTGTGTGTTTGTGCATTGTTTGTTTGTGCAGTGAGTGTTTGTGTAGGTATGTTAAGTGTGTAAAATGAGGAGGGGAGAGGGGCATTATTATTTAACTTTAAAAAAAATATTAAAAGGTTTTTAAATTATGTTTTGGTCCCCCCTCCCTGCATCTTACCTGGCCAGGGAGGTGGGATATGGCATTCCCTGGTGGTCCGGTGGCATGGACCTTCCCAGCAGCTCCCTTGTCTAACTCTTGCGGCATGTGTGCCGCTTGGAGCGTTGCCTTGGTAACCCGTGGGACTCGCAAGATTTAGTCAGGGGAGCTGCTGGGAAGGCAATTGTGTGCTGGGCCCCTCAGGACCCTGATGGCGGCCCCCTTGTCCGCATTATCGTCAATATCAGTATCTTTATTGGCCGATACCGATATTGCTGAATACACAAAATATCGGCCAGACCGATAATCGGTCGGTCCTTAATTGAATCCCAAGATTCAAATTCAAACATCAACACTACATACAAAAACACCCATCCAATAAAATGCCAAGAGTTCATACAAGCACCAGCACAACACACCTCTGTATTAAAAAGCCAACATTGTATAAAAGCACACCCCTATATTCAAACACCAAAACTACACACAAATATACACCTTCATTTAAACTCCAACACCTTATACAAACACAGCACTGCATTCAATACACACATGTATGCCTCTGCTTTCAAGTGGCAACAGTACATACAAACATAACTGCGTTCTAAATACTAGCACTACAAATCGTCCCCTACACACACACACACACACACACACACACACACACACACACACACACACACACACACACCGTACAAAAACATGCTTACATTCAAAAACTGTCCACAAGTAAAACCCTTGCAAGGAAGGTCAAATGGTAGATTTCAAGCTGGGAGATGTACGACAGATGGGAATCCAGCTTTTGGCCACTCTTGTGCTAGGGAGGGGGATATCTTGTACCATGGCCCTCCTCTACATTAGCTCCATCACGGTCGCCTATGCTACTCTATTAGTAGTGTTGGATAGGACTTTGCTGGTGGAAAAAAAAAGTAAAAACTTACAACCCATCTCTGAACTGAATACATCTTAGAACATACATATGGCGAACCAGTTGAGTCGAGATTAGAAACACAGGAGTGCTGATATATTAAAGGCATAGTATATGCAATCCATCATTCAATATAGGAGGTCTGACCGTTACAAAGAGAAGAGGGACACTGACAATTTGAATACTAGCTCTGCAGTCATTAAGCTGGAAATGGTCTAAGGAGGGTTCTGAGTAGATCAACAAAAGACCATGAGGTACATTACTACTTACAGCTAACAATCTAGGGAGCAAGGAGATGTATACGGCTCAGCCATCAGATATTTTCTTGCATTGTCCAAAAACTGAATTTACCTTCTGTAAAACCACACACGCCTGACTTTTTCCTTGGGCATAGTAGGCATTATCCATCATCAGGCGGTTCAAACAGTGAATTTCCTCCCCACTTCACTGTGGAATGCTGGCAGCTAAAATCAGCTCAATGACTAACAGGTTCTGACTACGCATGCTACCAACAGTCTATTCCTACCATAATTCTCATTAAGTAGCCCATATTGGAAAAATTAGAGTTTTAGAATTGTAAAACAATGCCATGATCACCACCTCAACACTAGAAATGGTTCTCTTCACATTATTAATTCAATTGAAATATAAAGCAGTTTAACTCTAATTTCTGTCTTATTGGTGCCACTAAAGAGGGTGTAACCAACTGGGTGTGATGCATGAAGGGACAGCTACATACTTATAGCATTAGTTTTGCCTTCTTACAGAAATTCCACAGTGTTTTATTTTTGTGCTAAAGTTTGCATTTGCTCTCCATAGTAAATCCTTCACAACCATTACACCAAGCTCTAATGGATAAGAAATGTAATTTCCCAAAACACAAAAAAATTGTGGGATGAAGTTATAACATTACCTTTTGTTATCTCGTCACAAAATAAAACTATAACTAGGACTATGATGCCTTGTGAAAAACATGAATCATAGAAATATATTGCACCTTCACAGAATGATAAACGCCCGGCAATATGATGTTGCTCAGAAATTAGAAGTGAATACATGGTCTACATATGGCTAAACTCAACTGGAGGTAGCACAGGTCTGTTCCTCCAACTGTTCTGCCTGAAAGCATTACTACTGAGGACAAAGGACACATTTTACAAAGACAGCATTTGCCAAAAGCCCTGCATTAACGCTCTACATATTATTTTGAAAGGTGTACATATTTAATTAAATGCAAGATACACATATTCCCAGGTTACTGAACAATACATGTGCTTTTCATCTGCAGTTTATCCAAGTAGTAAAAGCTAACCTTTGGCACTATGGGTGCAAACAATGCCTCACACAACGCTCAGCCAGCCTTTTGATTTGTATAAAGCAACAAACTGCCTTGGTGTAATGTACAAGCAGTATAGAGACTTCACGTTCCTAAAGGTCAAGATATGAATTCTCACAAACATTAATACATAAATAAAAATTAACCCCGAACATCCATCCCTTTTCTCCAGTTCTATTTAACTTAAGATCAGCATTCGCAGGCATTCACATAGAAAGCTTTATCAACAAGCACAGGGCAAAATCATGTGACAAAAAAATGGTTCATAGTTATTGGTAGTATGTTTGCTTTATTCAGTTAAGCAATTTTTTTTTAACTGGGTATGAGGATTCTATACTGCAGCGATTTAACCATGAGAAACTCCGTCCAGCAGTGGACAAATGCTGGACTACAGCTCCCACAAACATCTGACAGCGGTTTGCTTTGCTGGTGGCTGGCAGTGGTTTAAGAATGTTCTAGGAGGTAGTACCATAGCAATTGGAGTTTACGAACAAGGTTTTGTACGCTGTCTTTTTCCTTTCAGTTCTCCTTTCCTTATGCCCCATATATTACAATGATTACACTATCACCTTGCCACTTGTCATTTATAATCTGAAAATTAAAGGAAACAATACAAATGTTTTTTAGGGCATTGATAGGTGTCCAGAAAACACAAGAATTTCTTCCTATTTTATATATAGAATCCAGATATTTACAAAGGCCAGATTTGAAAGAAAATTAGAGAAACGAGTGAATGACAGAGAGAGGATAAAAAGCAAGCGGTATTAAAATAAATACCATATTTACTTCCTTATGCCCCAACCTGCTGTACTGTTGAGGTAGAATCTGAAAAATCTGAACATTGTTAAATATTAAATATTGTGAACAAGGTCTGGATTATGCAGTCTTAAAAATACCTTTGCGAAACAGGATAGGTTTGCCCTCTTCATTATTGGGCTACAGACTTTAGTGAATAGGCCATCAATCAAATAAAAAAATAAATACATTTATAGGAGAAGGTGTAGAGGTCATGTTTACGTATTTATAAATGTTCGGTTGCTTTGTATATTTTAATAAAATATTAAAAAATTTCAGCATTAGCTCTGAGAATTTCTACACCTTTCTGAAATGAGCTCTAGAATGTTACATTAAAAATTATTCAATCCTCAACATTTAGTTATAATTAGACTACCTGTGCCACATCTGGGGATTTGAGGATTGAAAAATATGTGAGGTATAATACAGAGAAACAAAAGATTTTGCTTTTTACAAGCCATCACAAAAACATCTAGAATCCAGTTGTTAATGGCAATTTTAATGCACAAAACTAATGGCAAAACCGTGAAATATGCTTTTTATTTATAGAAATAACAGATCATAGATTATGACACCCTCTACGTATATTTTAGGTATTGCTCGGCTACTTAACAGGTAATACAAGCAAATGAACGGAAACTCATGTGCCTTCAATGCCAATACCCAACTTAAAAAAGATCTCGTACACTTCAAACTTCCAGCAGCATCAGCTCCCAGAGAGGATCATCCACGGTCTCTGGAGGAGCATGCCTAAATAAATGCCATGCTTAATTAGGATGCAGTGGTAACTTACTGTAATCTACTAATCTACTAATTAGCATCTCCCAATTCCTAGATTTGATGCAGGCATTTAAATTGCACCCTTTTCATTTGAGTGGTGGGCATTGGAAAACCTGGTCATTAGCAGTTAAATGCAATAGTCACAGTTTATGAAGTGAGCGCAGTCAGATTGGCTCACTGGAGCAGGGACACATTTAAAGCTAAAGACTTTCCACGTATGCTTTCCCTGACAATTTAGAAAAGGAAGGTAGCAAAAGGTACGAGGAAAGAACTTCTTTGCTACAAAAATTAAATATTCTGCCACAACAAAAGAGAAGCTATGTTTTATGATTTAATCCCAACAAACGCTTTAGAAATCAAACTTTATATAAAATGAACATTATGAATTAAAACGTTAAAAGAACACTACATGCACTATAACCACAACAGTGCACTGTAGCCCTGGTTGTGTGAGGATTGCCCTGTTTCCCCCGCTGTAAGTAATCAAACTGTTTTAGAAACGTTTAACATCTTACCTGGGGTCTGCGCCGCCACTATTTTCAATTGAGAGCCGGAAGCGCTCTAAGCTAAGCCCAGATGTGTAAGGCTACGCTCAGGAGAGCTAGTAGAAGCTCCTGCATAAAAGGTTTCCGGATCTTCAAATTCACTTATGCAACACCAACATATTCCGCAGTGCTTTACAATTATAGAATGGAGATATTTGACAAGCAATTGGGATACAGAATATAACAGAACAGAGATGAAGAAAGCCCTGGTCAAAAGAGCTTACAATCTATAAGGAAGGGGTAAATACATACGGGGAGGAGGGATTGATGGATAAGATTCTTGTGGAGGCAGGGAGTAAGAGGTCTAACTGTTCTAAAACCATTTGATTACATACAATATGGGCACCAGGGCACTACTAGCATCACAGCCACTACAGTAAGATTTAGTGGTTATTATTATTATTATTATTGCCATTTATATAGCGCCAACAGATTCCGTAGCGCTTTACAATATTGTGAGAGGGGATTTAACTATAAATAGGACAATTACAAATAAACTTACAGGAACGATAGGTTGAAGAGGACCCTGCTCAATTGAGCTTACATTCTATAGGAGGTGGGGTGTAAAACACATTAGGACAGGAATTTGCAATCAAATAAGGTGGGCTGCCCTTTAGGAGAGGGCAAGAGACAGGTATGTGAGGTAAGGGTTAGTCTTGGAGGCCATAAGCTTTCCTAAAGAGATGGGTTTTAAGGCACTTCTTAAAAGATGCAAGACTAGGGGAGAGTCTGATGGCGGTAGGCAGGCTATTCCATAGGAAGGGAGCCGCCCGCGAGAAGTCCTGCAAGCGCGAGTTGGCCATACGGGTGCGGACAACGTACAGGAGGTGGTCACGGGCAGAGCGGAGAGACCGAGAAGGGACATATCTATGGATCTGTGAGGAGATATAAGAAGGGCTAGAGTTGTTCAGTGCTTTATAGGTGTGAGTTAGTACCTTGAATTGACTCCTATAGCATACAGGAAGCCAATGTAAGGACTGGCAGAGGGGTGAGAGAAACGACTAGAGAGGAAAATCAGTCTAGCAGCAGCGTTCATTATGGACTGTGGGGGTGCAGTACGGCTTTTGGGAAGACCAATCAGGAGAGGGTTACAATAAACCATGCGGGAAATTACTAGAGCATGGACAAGCTCCTTGGTAGTATCTGGTGCAAGAAAGTTATGGTTATGCCAGGACTGTAAAATATATGGCCCTAAAATTTGGTCCGGGACTCCTGAGGGCTCTTGGATCAGGAACCTAAACTTGCAGGGAGGATGCAAGTAATTTCATCCCAGTTGCCGAGTGCTTTGCAAGAGGGAAAAGCATGCACATACACAGGAGGGGGAGGGAAGCCTGGAACCTCAAACTCCCATCAGCCTTGGTCAGCTAGCTATACTCCTGCACCCAAAAGGTAATGAAATAGGAGGGTGGATAAAGCAAGGTCAATTGCTACTTATATCTGTATTTCTGTGTGTATCTGATCTGTTCATATATGTGTTAGTGTGTACATCTATCGGTGTAAGGGTGTACCAGTGTGTGGATTCATATGAGAGAGTGTTTGAATGCAGGGGTGTATGCACTGCTCCACAAACGCCAACACTGCACACAAACACATACAAACAAACCCCTGCACCTAAATGCCAACAGTACACAGAAAAACAACACTGCATCCAAACACCAACACTATAAACAAACATACTACAGCATTTAAACGCCAACACTATAACACAGATACTCCCTTTTTATTGTTGTAAGCAAGTGAAGAAAAAAGAAAAGAAATTCATATATGACCTTATGTGAAGTGGTTATTTGTGCCCTATTTTTAATGCTTGCGCGTAGTTTTCTGCAGAGTTTACGCTTTGAGCCCTCCATATCTGTTTAAGTTGACAATTTGCCCCCCACTTTAAACAAATACAGTCTGAATGCTATGGAATAGACACATTTTTTTGGGGATGTTTTTTTCACTAGTACTTTAGACTCCCTCCAGGCTTTTTGTAAAATGCAGTGTTTACATTACAGCCTAGGGATACCTCCACTGACCATTCATCATATGGCTACTATAGGTGCTTCCTGGGTCAGTTCTGCACATCATGGAGACACTGAACTTCCCTCATAGAGATGCATTGATTCTCCTCCAGCCAGTTCCAGTTACCAGGACTCACGAGATGACACGGTGACACAAGATCACGGAGCTTCAACCGCCAAAGCACGGGAGACCCCAGCGTTACCACTCCCTCTTCAGGCCGGCGATCCAAAGTGCGGGAGAAACCGCATTACCACGGCAACCGCCATGCGACTCCGTCCTCTCGATACAGCCAAGAGTTAGTCAGGGAGTGCTAGTGTTGAGGATAGCCACGCCCATTAGCCCGTGCTCGCTGTGGGATTGGATCAAAGCCCTGGCTGGAGTCATGGTTGGAGAGTCTTGGCTGTGATTGGCAATTCTTCACCCAGTTAAAAAAAATGTTGTTCGGTGTATTTGACCAATTCACTAACTAGTGCTATAGAGACTGATTTGCAATTCCTCACCCAGGCTCCACAATTACCCATCTGGTAAATAAAAACAAAAAATAACAGCTCAAAGTTTAAGTACGTTTCAGGGTTATTCAGCAAACTCCTGGATGTAGCAAAATTAGATGTGAATTTTGAAATAGCTGGGGCAACGTGGGGGGTTATTTTCGGTTTTCGGCCAAGGGCAACCTGAATTTTTGGTTTTGGCCCCAAATTTTCATTTCAGTGACCATTTTAACTTGCTCAAGTTGTCTGCTTCTAAGTTGTCTTTCTCCTTTATGTGTGTAGCAGCCAAATCTTCCAGCTCCTTTTGTGCCCAAAGAAAAATTTCTGAACAAAGAAGATGAAGGCTTTTTATTCTCATTCCACCTTTTCTGTTCAAATAAGCAACTGTTGTGCTGTTGTCCGATTGAATTCTTAAATATCCGATATCCAAGTTTTGAAATGATGAAGAACATTTAAGACGGCTTTTAATTCTCTGAAGTTTGATGATTGGCGAGCATCTCTTGTGGAGATCACTTGACACATATGGGATTGGAAATTAGCATTACAATCATGTTGGGAGGCGTCTGCAGTCACGATAAGCCATTCTTTTTGTTTGTATAACAATCAGAACTCAACTCGTTTGGTGGAAAAGATCCAGCCTCCTTTCAAAAGGTCTGTCACCTTTTGAAAGGAGGCTGGATCTTTTCCACCAAACGAGTTGAGTTCTGATTTCTGAAGAAAGCACAATTTCCAAATCTAGATAGTCTTCTCTTTTTGACCCCTTCTGTCAAATTTCCCATTGCACGGGTCATGGCGACTCTTGACGACTTTACTGCCGGAATGGATGATGTTAATGTCCCCAGGACACTAATAGCCCTTCGAATTGAACAGCTTGGTCCTATTTGTAAAAAAAAAAAGACTTATTTTTTTAATTTCCTTTTTATTTCTGGAGTCAGGTGTAATGAGAGCGTCCTTGAGTTTATGATGAATCCTGGAAATTGCACTTCTGTTGTGGCACGAAGATGTCACTTTTTTCCAATTGATCACCCATCCGTGATGTTTTAAGAAATATATAGTAGTCTGGATGTGAAGCTTCAGGAGTTCTTTTTACTTTGTCTTTAGAAGCCAATCGTCTTGGTTCTTTGGGACTTTCTCTATAACCCCTTTCCTCAGAAGAGATACTGCTTCTGCCAAAAGAGCCTCTGTTTTTTTGTTTTTTTTGATTGCTAAAAAGAAATTGTGAGACTGTGCCTTGGCTTTTTTTGCAAATCTGATTGTGTAGCCCTCTGCAATTATATTCAGCACCCAAGGATTTTGTGTGGTCTGCTTCCAAGCCTGAAAAAAGTATTGCAGCCTGACTCCTACCCTTCTGATGTCAAAACCTCCTCTTTTTATTTGTCTACCTGTTTTATCCTCAAATCTGGATTCCTTCTTGAATCTCAAATTTTCTGAATCTGTCTTGATATACATAATGCTTACACGTGCAAAACTGAAAGTTTTTGTAACCAGGCTTCCAAGAGAACTTTCTATCCTATGGAAGGGACTTTTTTGTTTCAGACATTTGTCTGATAATTTCTTCCAGAGGAGATCCAAACAGCTTTGACTTGTCTAAAGGCAATTCACACAGGGCAGACTTGGAGGCAGTATCAGCAGACCAAGACCATAGCCATAAAGACCTTCTGGCTACAGAGACCCATAATGCGCGCTGCCTATTTCAGAATTCCTTCTGACATATCCATTAAAAATTAATTGGAGAGATTCAAGTTACTTATGATTTGGGCTAAATCTTTGTCAGCATCTTCCAATCTTCCAGAGATTGTATCCAAAAGCTTTGAGCTTTAACATAAGCCCCGGCTAAGGCTGCATTACATTGAAAACCAGCTGACTGGAAAGCTCTTCTACACGATGTCTCAGACAGTTTATCCATTGGATCTTTAAGGCTGAAAACTTCACCAATTGGAATGGTGACATGGCAGACCCAATCTGAAGAGCATCCTGCTGAGAGGAGGGTCTAGCACAGCTTAAATAGTGCTAGCCGTTCAAATTTAGCACCAAAACAACAAAGTTCCGATGTGCACAGGTGCCCGGCCCGCAATGTGATAAATGCGCCACCTTGACCTCCAAACAGCATTTGCCTCGGCCAACCTCGGCATAAAAGCATTTACCTCCATCGCTCCGTAACTCCCGTAGGAGCAGGGTCACTCAGCGTACCATCCAGGCAGCTATCGGACCATTTCCCCCTGGCAACATCACTGTGCCTCACCATCCTAACAGACTACCTGTCTGTCCTGTGCTGGGACAAGAAGAATTGTAGTAGTGGACCGTGGGGAATATAAGGGAAGCATGAGAGGAGCAAGTTTAATCAGTTTAATATCTTACAGGCTACTTGCCCCAACATATGGAAGTACAACCCATCTGTGTACTGCCACCATATGCTAGGAAAATAAAGGAAAGATTTTGCTATATTTAGGGGGCAGATGGTGGTTTTAACACTATAGGACCTGTAATACGTTTTATTCCTGACCCTATAGTGTTCTTTTAAACCTATACACTAATATTGAATCACCTGTACCAATTAATAGAATGGGGCTAAAACCATAAATGCCATATTAATCCAGCCATGGAGAAACTAATTTCTACAAATCACACTCCCTTTCTCTGTAATTATAGCGACCTAGAGTTGTGGTGTGTCAAGCCCTGTTTTACAAAGAATGCTTCCTTACTGTGAATCAGACTGGAATTGCACAATGGGGTCCAAACTTGTCTATTTTAATAAGGGTTGTAACTTTCGCTTACCGCTACTGCAAATTTAAGTCAAATTTTAGATAAAATGAACATTCCCATTTATTTCGCCTAGCTCACTTTGCTTAAAGTTGTCTGGGGAGCTAAGAACATACCAACTCTTGATTGACTGACAGGAGCTATGATTTAAAGGCCTAAATTGTCAGTTTGACAAACAAAAATGTAGATACAATATCCAAGCACCATAAACACTTAACTAAAGTGAAGTACTAAACCTAGGGTGCCTAGGTTTTCCTTAAAAATATTTTTTTTTCTTGTGAACAGATTTCCAGTTTGTGTATTAGTCAACTATAAACAAATTAATAGGTTTCAGTTAAAAACAGCAGTAAGGGTAAATGTTATAGTAACATACAATTCCAAGTCAAAGGGAGTTTCAGGGTTGTGTGCACAAAATCTATAAATTGTCCTGGAAAAATCACTATTCCATGTATAGGTCAAAAGATAATAACTGGGAAAAACCAAGTGTCAGAAGACATACACGTTGAAATATTTTATCTATATAAACAAATCTAAAATTATTGGTCCTGCCAAACAGGACTTGTATTTGTTTGACAAATGGTATGGTTTCACAACTTAACTTTGATAGGCGTAAATGCTCTCAGTTCTAAGGGGTGGTTATAAATATTTGAAGTCTAAGTAGAGGAAAAAAACAAACAAAAAAAAATTTAAATTTATAGGTCTTAGAACAGTTGGATCCTGCATTATTTGTACTTTTACAAAGAGGAATGTCAGGATGTCACACTTTAGATCTCTTCTTCTCCCAATTGCCATTTGTGAAGCAATGAAAACAGACATGGTTTCCGAGCAGATGCTAGATGTATCTCATGGAGGATGCAAAGTCTCTGAGTGTAAAAATGCTAACAGGTTAAAGAAAACAAACAGAGCCAATTATTGCTTGAACTCATTCCACCAACAAAAACACATCATACGGTGCTCTGTAAAGTGTTCGTTTTTTACAGATTAAGAAAAGAAAATCCTATGCTATACATGCCTGGAAAAAGATATATACAATTATGTTGGAACCACAACGGAGCAACATGACTTTGCAACATAGCTAAAGAATGAACGTTCCTGAACTGAAATATACATTAGTCAGGGTTCCAAATTCCAACTCGCCACTAGTGAGATGATTAAATTCCTACTTCCCCGGGCTGAATGCATTGGGAAGATTGTGAGTGGACAGCCACAGAAAGTCTTGGCTGGGTTACTAAGGGAGGACTTGCAAAGGCTTCAGATATTTGCAAGCTGTTTTTAGATATTACTCCAATGAGAAAAAATCCTAATTAAAACCACGCTTGTTTTCCTTGGGGCTATATACAATAAATATTAATATTATAATGGTACTTGGGCAGTCAAGTTTCTGAGTCAGCCTCAGGTTCTGCTCCTGCATAAACATTAAATACAAGCAAGTTGAAAAATACTGACTCCAACCAACAACAACAAAAGTTACCGGGTACCGTTATTTCTGGATTAGAGCATTCAGCTAGTGCACAGCAAGGATAACAATAATGCAAGTTGTTTTGCCGGCTGTATCCCAGTGAAATAAAAACGTATTTAAGGTGATTTTTTTTAGATGGTTTGAGTCAATATTTTTCAGCTTGCTAGTATTTAATATTGGAATTCAACCCCGGTTACTATGTCATGAATCTTCTCTAGGTTTACAGTGGCAAGTAATTTTAGGCCAAGCTAGTAGCTCAGGATAACAAACACATACTTCATATGAAGCCCTTTTTCATTTGTTCTACCGGTGTTTACATTTATTTGAATTTGAAGGAAGAAAAAAAAAAAGCAAACAAAAAGTTGCTGCATGTCCATTTTGTGACTTACAGAAGAGATAACAAAAGGATATCAAGGCAAAGATCACCATGCACAGAGTTTGTGGATTAGGAGTCAAACAGTGATACATACACTCTAAATAAGTGATTCCTGGATTGCCAAGCCTTTTTTTCTTTCCTGGACCGAGGCTCACTCCAACAAGAGAAACATTTCCAAGATACACTTTTTTTCGTCTCACCTTTACCAGAGTGCTTCTAAAAGCCACATTTCCTTGCAATGTAGAATGCACGTGTCTCCATGTATCATCGTTAAACCATTTTTTGTCTTAATTACCATTATTGTATGAATTGTTTTGCTTACAGATATTAAAAACTCATACATAAGGACTGCATTCATCCTATTGTAGTCTTAAAGTCTGTTATTAGCCCACTGTTAAAAGTCACTGCTATAAACTTCATGTTTTGGTCTCAAATTCGGGGATATAATTTGAATAGGGGAATACAATCGGATTCAAATCTGTGGTCACATCATAAAAATATATTTCTCTAGATTTAAGGTTCTCTTAAAATAGAGTGCTACCAGTGCTTACATGAGAATTTATGGGACTAAAATGCAACTTCACGAGCCACCAATGGAATGCCAGTGACTGCCACCGACATTATGAAGTTAGCAGGATCCAGTTGGGAATGTCAGTATTAAATATTTTATCTGGTGGCTACCTATGCTTACTTCAAAATTATATATTGCAAAGATAGGTTTTCCTTCAATAATTCAGATTAAGTTATGCAGGGCCCTAGAATAACAGTGAATTCAGAGACCAACAAATTCAATGTGTCAAGCAGGTAATTTAAATTTGCTAATTAAAATGGCAAAATATTTCATTGTTCTAACGGTGTAGACCACGCTAAAGTTTTCGGTTTATTGTTTGTTTTTCCTTTTTTTAAAATTGGATTGGATGGGGGGCGGAGCCTGACTACTAAGCGGACCAGACGTACATGGTGAGGGCTCCCGAGTCTGAAGCTAAGATTCTGGGTTTATCGCCCGACCACCCGAGCGCACCGACTGCTAAACACAATATTCGGGACAAGGAGACTGCACTGCAACCGGGGATACCCGTCACTTGGATCTCCGGTGCGAGACAGACCAAATCGAGACCGGCGGCCTGTGCGAGTGGGAGCCGAGGAGAGACGGCTGCTCTCCCGGTTCTCTGGCTGACAAATGGGCACTCTGAAACCACCTCCCCCTCCCCCCCCCCTCGTGGACCGGTGGGGGTCATCCCAGTCCTTGAGTACCTAGGCTGCCTTAAGCGCAGACACTCCTGTGAGCCCTGCAGAACTCCCAAGCCACATGGTGCCAGAGACACCCAAGATGGCGGAGGCACCAAGCTCTGCAACACGAGGTTGGACACTGCTGCAGCCTGATTCAGTAGGCCCTAAAGCCACAGCAACAAACACTCTGGGAGCCATATTTGACAACTTTTGGGCCATGCTGCTCGACGGGGCAAGGCAAGCGAAAGCCACACGGGAGCCTGACAGAGGAGACCAAGCACGCAACATGGAGCAGCATGAGAGGCTGCCAACAAACCGACAGTTATCCCGCACTACTCCACCCACACTGAAGCGACGCAAGCTGCGGAAACAACGCTACCGGCTGAGACACCGAGATGCGGACAGACGTCCTGCCCATAAAACACCAAGTCCCAAAGCACCACGACCTGTCCTAAGCAACATACAGAAACCAACGTTGTCCCCTCCGAGCTGCCCCCCATTCCGCCCGAGGCTGGGCAACCCCTTACCAAACGAGAGAGCTGCCGTCTGGATGACCACCGACGTGCTGGACAGTCCAGTAAACCCTGTGGGCATTGGCTGAAGGGGGCCAGCCCGAGGGACATGTGGGGCAGGGGCCATGTCTATACAATATACCATCACATGAGACATGGTAACAGCAAGTAGACTAAGGCTCCGATATCCACACTCAGAACGTGCATAGTTCATACTTTTTGTTTAATTTGATTTAATCTTATTTGTACCAGCGTAGCTTTGATATATGATTTCTTAAGCGTTCTCCTTTCACATGCACCATCTCAATCTGCCTAAGGGCCCATAACCCCTCTCAGCAGGTTTCACCTGCGATTAGCAGCCAACCATTAAATACCCCACTCGGTATACGCGGGGGTAATGTAACCTACAAAGAAAAGGCGCAGTAAATCTAACATGTGATATACTCTCTTAACTAATATTCTCAGTGATAAATTGCAATGCAGGGGATTCTGCTACATAGGCCTCGCAGGCTTAGCACTATATTTTTGAACCCACGTTCATGAGCCCAGCTCTCGGACACGCTGGGAGTACTCTCCCAGACACCAACATGACACAAGCTTGCCCTGACTAGATTGCCTAACAGAGGAGGACCCACACGAGTCCCCTGCTGTACAGCGTGGCGTCAGTGTGAGGCTGGCTTGTTTTTGACACCCCTAAACCTGAAGCGGAGTCAGTTAGCCTGGCCGCACGGATGTCTTAATATAATAATGTTGTAATGTTGATAATATGTTGTACACGCAGCCATAACTGCGAGCAGCCGTTAGGTCCTCAACCACACAAGCGCAGTCGAACCGAATAGTCTTGATATGTTTCACTCTACGGTTATATTCGACTACAGACACTAAAGCCAAACATGACACATCAAACCATCAGCTTATTCTCTATTATATCCCTAGACATGTTGAACAAGCCTTTTACCTATATGTTCAGTATTATTATTCTGTTTTAGAATTTGTGCTGACTCAGCGAATTGTTCAGCTTATGATTTTAAGCAGCGCACAGACAAGATGTGCTTCAGCTAAGCATGCGACCCCATAATACTTCAATAATGCCAGCTTGTTTCTCCTAAATGTATAACCTGCCTCCCTTATCTCTTAGCTGACATGTTGGTTCCACTCTTGACAAATCTACATTAATATACAGAATGTGCAATGTTCTATTATGCCAAACAATTGTCTCTAATATGTTGACCATTTCGCTTGCAATCGCTGTTGTGGCATTGCCTGTTGCTATGTACCTTTCTTGCATGATAAAATAAAGAATTAAATAAAAGTTGGATTGGATGCATGTGCACATTTATGTACTCTAACGTGCAACGTATTATGCTGTATCATTTCCATCTCAAAAATTAATAATTTAACAAAAAGCCTAGTTCTTGTAGTATAATAAATAAACGGAATAAAAAATAAAACACAGACACACCTGATTTTCCTCCTGAACAACCCGATATTGCTCCTTCCATACAGAGATTTTGGACACTTCATCTTTACGTAGAGCTCGTTCCTTTTTTAGTTCAGGACTCCAAAAAGTCTTGATGCTGTTCATGGATGAGCTAAGTTTGCTCTCCTTCACTTCCACGTCTTTACGCAGCAGATCATTTTCACGTAGAACCTCTTTGAGTTGGGCTTGAAGGTCCATGATGGTATTGTCCCTTGCTTGGCGCAGAGAATGGGGGACTGTAGATGCCATGCTCACAGGAGTTAAGTGGTGATCGCCAAATGCAATTGTGTCACTGGCCACACCACTGGTGGCAATGTTAGGACTGCTTCCCATGGCAGTCATCCTCACCCCATAGGGCAGCCGTCCGCCAGAGCGGCCTAAGGTCATAGTACTCTTTGGAGTGTCTCCTCCTACATTTTCATGGTCACTCAGGTACATTGGGCTTGCAGTGGCATAGGCTGCATTCAGAGACTGGATGTTCTCCATGGATAGTGTTTTCCCACTGCCACCCCCTGGTACTCCTCCAGCACTCCCACCAGAACTGTTAGTGCGACGGTGGCCTAATCGTGGCGAGCGCGGCAGTCGTGGGGACCGCCCAGGGCTCTGGCTGTTGGATTCCACCTTGCCAACAGAGCGTGAACTTCCATACATGGCTGTAGTGTTATTTAGGCAAAGCAGGTAGAGACGTCTGGGGCTTCTGTGGACACTTGAAAAGTATTAGTATTTATCAGATGTAGTGTCAAACTATCAGCAGTTCATGAATGGTGACTGGTTTCCCATGTTTGGGGGCTTTCCGAATTTTGCGACCTGTACGAGAGAGAGAGAGAGAAAGAGAAAAAAAAAAAATGAATAAGTTAAAAATCGGCATAAATGCGTTTTCTATTTGCAAGTACAGTAGGTTAGAAAACTGCAGTGAGAAAAGAAAAAGAATCGAAAGAATTTACAAGATACAAATATGAGTATCCCTCATGGTGACTACTTGATAAAACCATAACATAATCATAATTAAACAATGTTAAATATTAATGCAATAGAATCTTGCTGCTGTGAATTTCCCTAGGCTTTAGGCATTGAGCTTGTCATTTGAAAAGACAGACAACTTCCCCAAAAGCCAAAATCATCCTAAACAGACATGACAATCTAAACGCAATACAGAATATCTGCACTTCAGGCAACATACTGCGACCAAAATAGTTTCTCTGAAACTGAACACCACTGGGTCCAAAATCCTACAGGGAAATCAAATTAAATGCATTTATGCTAATAAAGAGGAGATATAAAAAGATGATGTATTTGCGTTGTCTTGATTGTTTCTAGTTAATGTGCTCAACCAAATTAAGTTTAACTATTAAGCCTAGAAATAGACTGCCTATTATACAGGCTGCCATTTAACTGTATGAGTACCATACAGTTCAACAATCATTTGCATGACCAACCAACTGGCACTCAAAACGTCCTGTTACATCAAAACATAAAGTCGAAATCTAAGTGCACTGCACTGAGCATTTTCTGGCACGGTGTCACATTTGAGGTAAGGCTATGTAAAATTTTAAATAAAAGGATTTGTGAATATTCAATTTATGGTGATATAATTATGCATATTGTAGGAGCCAAGCCCAACCACTCCATTCAGGCTTTTTTGAGACAAATACTACAAACAAATCAACTGTGTGGATTGTACAGTGCTTTAAGATTCAAGGTGTCATGGCAACTTCCTAAAACAAAATTCTTATTTTTATCATTCACAGAGGCTAAAAATCCAGGCACATTCTGAGAGGGGGTTAGTGTGAAGCAGACAGTGTGTGCACCTATGAATTAAACTATACAATCATTGTGTTATATTTAACAATAATGGATGCAAATAAATTTTTGAATTGGCATTTTTTTTTTCTGGATGACTAAGATTTTCAAACTTTAAAAATTAAAATGGTAGACTAATCATTTCCTTTCAGCATGCCTAAGTGGTTATGGTGCTTGAACTGTTCCTTTAAAGATGGCTGCCCTTATAGAACAAAGGTAAGCCAGGGTAAACACTGTAAATAGATATTTACTTATATGTATTCGTTACAAAATAACACACACACAACGGCTAAAGTACAGATACAGTACAATTATGACAGATTTCTTCGCCCAACGAAATAGCACGGCCAAGGCACCGGCAAAACAAAATCATGTGCACTCTCTGCAGGTGGCATAATGGAGCCTTTTAAAATGCCCTAGAGATACAGTTGGTCTGATCCAATGTTTAAAAACAAACACAGGGCTCCCAATAGTCCTACTTTAGGCAGGACAGTCCCGCAGTCATGCTTTAATTCCCTGTTGTGTGCATCTGGGGACACCAAGGAACAGTTTCTGTGCAGCACTGTGTGAGTACATCAATGGAAGCACTCGAACCGAGTAGCGGGCACTAGGAACTTGCAGGGCGCCCTTCAGCAGCATTCCCTGCATGGAAAGTTGAGTCCAGTCAGTGAGCCGTTCACTTTCGATGCCCACTCGGTACCCCACCTACCTATTTACAATTCTTCCCTCCAAATGGCTGAGAGTTATGCAAACAGGCAACCACACTGAGCCTTATTGATCCATTTATTCCATTAAAGGGACTCTCCAGGCAGAGGACTTTACTCACCTGGTTCCAGCGCCGGGAGCCTCGTGAAGCCGCGCCCCCTATTTCGTCAAAATGACGAAATAGGCGGGCGCGAGCAGGGAGCAATCAGACGCTTCCATTTGGAAGCGTCATTGCTCCCTTGTGCGCATGCGCAGCTTCGCCACACATGCGCACATACTTCAGAGGGCAGCATTCATGCCGCCCTCTGAAGTCCTGAGCGCATTACCGCGCATGCGCGCAGTCGCGAGCTGAGCTGACTGACAGCTCAGCTCGCGGTCTTTGCCCGCCCCCTCCTCTGCTGACAGGCTGGAGAGAGAAGGTGCGCACACAGTGCCTTTTCTCTCCTGCACACGTCAGACGTATTTTAATACGTCTGACGTGTACAGGGCCTTTTTAGGGCCCTGCATGATAGGAAGTCCCTCTGGTGGCCATCTGAGTGACGGCCACTGGAGGTATTCCTATCAATCAATGTAAACACTGTTTTTTCTCTGAAAATACAGTGTTTACATTAGATTGCCTGCAGGGAGCTATAGATCATACCTGAACAACTACATTAAGCTGTAGTTGTTCAGGTGACTATAGTGTCCCTTTAAAGCAAGCTTCCCCAAACTCCGGCCCTCCAGATGTTGCTGAACTACAACTCCCATGAGTCTGGGTGTTTGAGTTATCCCCTCAAGACTAAGGCAAATCACTTGTATATGCAGCACTCCTGATAAGTTATTAGTCTTGAAGTGACTAAACATGTTGAGGAGGAATTAACCCAAATGCACAACGAATTCCTAAGTAAACATACAGCATATTTTGAAATCTCAAAAAAATTAAATAAAAATGTAGTGTTTTTCTTAGTGGGCCAGTTATTCAGGTTTGGAAGCATAGAACAAACCTAGTAATGCTTCGTCTTTATAGCAAATTGTCATACATTTTTGTTGTTGCCATTTCTGCATTATTTGTTTAAATCAGAAAATTAAAGTAGTCATGTTTCGTTCTGTACTTTTCTTGCACAAATCAATAAAGTTACCCTCTGACATCAAAATCACCTCCTGAAAATACACCACACAATTCCAAGCTCATTACTTTTGCAAACACCCTCTGCAGAACACAAACACAAATCCAGTTGAAATCAATGTGAACTCATTTGTGCACAATATTTTCAGGAAGATAAAGAGTCATGGGAAAATGTAGCAGATATGCATAAACAGTAAAACCTGGAACCTTAAAGGAACACTATAGTGTCAGAAATAAAAACATGTATTGATGACACTCTGGTGTCTGTGTGGCTGTCCCCTGTCAGAGAAGTAAAAAGATGTTTGTTTGTTTTTTTTACTCACCTTTTTCCCCACACTGCTCAGGTCTCTCCATGGCAGGCTCTGCCTGACTTCACCTCTGTGGCTGGCTGAGATCATGAGTTTTGATTATCTCAGCCAATCCAGTGCGCATGCGCGGCAAAAAAACACTGACAAAGGAAGCACCTCCAGTGGCACTCTGAGTGACTGCCACTAGAAGTGTTCCTAGGCTGTAATGTAAACACTGCCTTTTCTCTAAAAAGCATGCAATTTAGCTGTAGTTGTTCTGATGTCTATGGTGTCCTTTGAACAGCTTTACAAACGGCGCTGTTTAGGCTGCACAGTTAAGTATTTATTTTTAACATATAAATATATCTGCACTTGTGATTTTAAAAAAAGAAACCCTAGGACAAACACAGCGTTATTCACTAGAGTGAGAATTCAAAGTGAATTTTAAATTTCAGATCAAAATAGCTGGACTGGAAAAATCCTCTAAGTACTTTAAACTTGAAATTCACTTTGAATTCTTAATTAAGCAAATAACCCTGTAAATATAGTTCCCCTTTATTGATGTGTGTATGCTTAGTGTGGGAGAGAAGAAATAAAAACAGTGGCACTGCATGGTAATACAGTGATGTGGTATTCTTTGAGGCTGTGGGCTCAGATAGCAGAAGCCAGCAGTCTTCAGAAGCAGGCAGAACGGTTTAGCTAGAAGTGTCATCTCTCCCAGCACCTAATGTAAAAATAACAGCACAGAGGCCCAGTACAAACAATGTGTGGAGGGACTGTGCCTAAAACGCATAGCTGATCGCTGCGGGAAGTCAGTGAAGGGCCTTTCAGACATAGCATGATGTCCACAGCACGTCAACTGCCGCACACTATGTGTTTAAAGAGATACATTCTGCCAGATGGCATACAACAGATTTTATAAGATAAGGAGAAAAATAAAGCTTTAAAAAGTAACAGTACAATAATAAAAATAAAGAAATGTAAGCTCGATTGAGCAGGGTCCTCTTCAACCTATTGTTCCCGTAAGCTTATTTGTAATTGTCCTATTTATAGTTAAATCCCCTCTCATAATATTGTAAAGCGCTACGGAATCTGTTGGCGCTATATAAATGGCAATAATAAATAAATAAATAAAAAGACACACACACACACGTCAAGTCATAAGACTTCCCACATAAATCTCAAATTTGCAGTGATTCTGGGTGGGCATATGCAAAGGAGTTCAACAAAGAATTACCATTTTGCCTCATTCCCTTATAAACATGGATTTCTTGGAGTTTATGTTTGAAATACAACTAAGGAAGAGTTTAACAGTGAAAGGGTTAAACATTAAAGATTACTCCATGACAACGTCGGTGTATTGAAGTGGACTCGCAAGAACCCTGCATTTGTAGAGTTACGCTACAAAACAGTCCACCTCAGTCAGCTTTCATTAACCATGGTTAATCAATGTTAATGCTAATGCTATGCGCAGATACTCATTCATTGGCTGAGAGTGCTCGGCTGACTCAACCAATAAATGGATCAGTATCTGGCTTCTGCATTAGTCGAATGCGACTAAGCAGCCACTGATTGCGACTGCGTCTGGTGGGAATGCGACTAAGCAGCTCTAGTGGGCATGATGCTTGAACTAACGCTTTAGTCTAGAGCAGGTCTATCTAACATCCATTTTTCTCACTTCACTATGGCTCCCAGCTATCAATTACACACTTTATAGATTAGTGAGTATGCATAATATAGCTCACTCATTGTTAAAACTACAACTCCTGTGATATTAAAGGACCACTCTAGGCACCCAGACCACTTCAGCTTAATGAGGTGGTCTGGGTGCCAGGTCCTTCTAGGGTTAACCCATTTTTTCATAAACATAGCAGTTTCAGAGAAACTGCTATGTTTATGAATGGGTTAAGCCTTCCCCCTATGTCCTCTAGTTGCTGTCTCACTGACAGCCGCTAGAGGCGCTTGCGTGCTTCTCACTGTGATTTTCACAGTGAGAGCACGCCAGCGTCCATAGGAAAGCATTATGAATGCTTTCCTATGTGACCGGCTGAATGCGCGCGCAGCTCTTGCCGCGCGTGCGCATTCAGCCGACGGGGAGGTGAAGAGGCGGATCGGAGGAGGAGATCTCTCCGCCCAGCGCTGGAAAAAGGTAAGTTTTAACCCCTTTCCCCTTTCCAGAGCCGGGCGGGAGGGGGTCCCTGAGGGTGGGGGCACCCTCAGGGCACTCTAGTGCCAGGAAAACGAGTATGCTTTCCTGGCACTAGAGTGGTCCTTTAAGACAGCCATCCTAACAAATTTCTTTTAGAGGGATATTGCGCAGCATTGTTTGAGTGTCACCACATTTTGAGACTTACATGTAATTAAATGCCCAAAATGGCAGGACTAAAGTATCAAATGAAAACAGTTTACAATGCAACGCATATCTTGGGGATCTTTGTACTGGATCTTTGTGAGGTCTCTACCTTTATCTTTGGATTCTTCAAATGCTTTGACAGAACCTCAAAGGACACCAGAAGAAAAGTATCCATTAGCAGCTAGCAGACATATAGGAAAAAAAAAAATATATATATATATATATATTTTTATTTTTTTTCTTTTTTTTTTTTTTTTTTTTAAAAAAGGCCCATGGGGGTCAATATGATCCCCACATTAATATAAGGGTGGTTTGTTACCGCCCCGTGCCCTCTCTCGCCATGCCACAAGTGAGGGTGTGTCTGCTAAACAGAAGACACTGCTCGCAGTTATAAAATACTACTGATTGCACAACAATTTCTGCCCAGCTTCTATTAATATAGAAGGGGAGCCAGGGGCATCAGGTGGAGACTGTTAAAAATTAAAGGGGCATTGACAGAACACTATCCACCCGCTCTCATGATAGAGCTATAATTAAATAATAGTGCGGTGGTGAAATAGTGGGGGGCTATTAAATACAATTTATAAACATTAATTCCCCTTTGTTCCTTACCCTCCTCCTCTGACAATAAAAATACCTGTCTACCCCCTCAGGCTAATAATAGTGAAGGGACTCAAACGTAAAAAGAGAAAAAAATAATGCAACATAAAAAATTTAATTCATGTTGGTGAGCTCTAACAGTCAAGTCTTTCTTAGAAACAAAAACTCACCACATTCTTTATTTTATATGCTGGGAGTACGGGGGACCGAAGTCTGGCCTCCTATCGATTGACAGCAGTTAGCATTTGATTAGAGAGCAGCACCAGATGATTGCAGTTTAATAGACATACCCCCACTCACCACTCTTGCACTAATGTGGGGGTCATATTAAAATAGAAGACTAGAATGTAGCAGTTAAAAGAACACATTAGACACCATACACCTTTAGTTTAATGGAGTGGCTTCAATGTGTACATCATACACCTGTAGTCTCGCCGCTCAATTCTCAGCCATTTAGAAGTTATATCACTACAGCCCTAGCCACACCTCCCTACATGTGACTTACACAGCTTTTCCTAAACACTGCCTACAAAGACAGATCTAATGTTTACATATTGCATATTCTGTTTAATTTAATATTTCCTATTCTAGCCCCTGCAGGAACCTCACGTGAGTGATTAAAATAAAAGGATCACTATAGTGTCAGGGAAACATAACGGTTTTCCTGACACTATAGTGCCCTGAGGGTGCCCCCACCCTCAGGGTACCCCTCCCGTGGCATTAAACCCCTTTAGCAGCTTACCTTTTTCCAGCGCCGGGCTCCCTCGGCGCTGGTGACCTCTCCTCCCCCGCAGACATCAGCGGACCCGAATTAGCATGCGCAGCAAGTGCCCCGCGCGCATTCAAAGTGTCCATAGGAAAGCATTTTCAATGCTTTCCTATGGACGCTCTGCATGATGGAGGCGTTAAATGCCTCCAGCGTCGCAGATGCGTCTCTAGTGGCTGTCCGGAAGACAGCCACTAGAGGCTGGCTTAACCCTGCAATGTAAACATAGCAGTTTCTCTATAACTGCTATGTTTCCATCTGCAGGGTTAAAACCTGAGGGACCTGTCACCCAGACCACTTCATTGAGCTGAAGTGGTCTGGGAGACTATAGTGTCCCTTTAAATTTACAGAGCAGCAGATAAAAACGTATAAATAAGTAAAAGAAAACTGAAACCATTTTTCATGAAAGCGGTGTCAGCCACATCCAGAGGACATGTGGTTAGGACTGCATGGATAGAAGCAAAAGGGATTTAAAAGGAGCACTACAGGGTCAGGAACACAAACATGTATCCCTGACCCTATAGTGTTAAAACCACTATCTAGCCCCCTTGGCCCCTTTTGCCTCCCTAAAATCTAGTAGTAAAATCTTACCTGTATTCAAGTTTGAAGCTGCTGCATCTGCCTGTGAACTTCCTCTGACATCATCAGAAGAAGCGGTAGCCTCTTGCACCTGGTGCAATTCCCCATAGGATTGGCTGAGACTGACAAGGAGGCAGATCAGGGGCAGAGCCAGCATGGTTCAAACACTGCCCTGGCCAAATCAGCATCTCCTCATAGAGATGAAATGAATCAGTGAATCTCTATGAGGAAAGTTCAGTGTCTGCATGCAGAGGGAGGAGACACGGAATGTTTGGATGCATTTTAGGCAGCCATGACCCAGGAAGGATCTCTAACAGCCATCTGAGTAGTGGCCAGTGAAGTTAACACTAGGCTGTAATGTAAATACTGCATTTTCTCTGAAGGCAATTATTCTACTCACCAGAACAAATTCAATAAGCTGTAGTTCTGGTGACTATAGTGTCCCTTTAATTCCTAAATTGCAGAGAATTGAGCAGCGAGTTAGCAGGGGCATGATCTGTATACCCAAACTACTTAATTAAGCTAAAGTTGTTTTGATGCCCATTATGTCCTGTTAACTCTTACTCCAGGCAAATCCCTGCAGCTCTAATCTACCTCATGTATTCTGTGTTTGCCAAACAATGATGTTTAATTATAGGCCAGTGATGGCTAACCTTGACACCATAAATTGTTTCTGGACTACATTTCCCATGATGCTCAGATAGCTTTTAGACTCTAAATGTTAGCTGAGCATCATTGGAAATGTAGTCCAGAAACAATTTTTGGTGTCAAGGTTAGCCATTACTGTTATAGGCCAACAACTGCACACCCCTGGTGTACCTTTCTTGCAAACAAAGACAGAATAAGCACCCAGGTTGTCAAAAGGAGTCTGTTAAGGTGCCACATCATGCATACCTTTTCTATTCAACGTGGTTCAGGCACAGTAATGTCACTACACATTAATCAAGAAGTCATAGCCAAAAGTAGCGTAAGGTGATTTGAATGCCCTTACACAGATGGTCGCAGTTTGTGCTACAAATGTGTCACTTAAGATAGTAACAAAATGATACACATGCAGGGACACCAGGTGCAAGGTGCTTAGGAAAGATGTCACTGGCTGCTGGAATGTGGATATTACACTTGATATGACTGCTACAAGTAGCTCAACTCTCAAATACAGGGATCTGAACAATAGATCAGGGCTTGACAAATCTGTTTTGAATTAAATCCAGCTAAAAAAGGAGTCAGGTTGTTTTTTTGTTTTGAATACAAAATTGACAAAAATAAAATTCTTAAAAGAACACTATAGTCACAAGAACCACTACAGCTTTATATAGTGGTTCTGGTGTCTATAGCCTGTCCCTGCAGGCATCTAACTGTAAACACTGCCTTTTCAGAGAAAGGAGGGTGAGGGGGCACTTAAACATACATACAAACTCACAGACGGGCACGTCCACACTCACAAACAATTTGATTTCATTCCATTAAAATCAACCCAGCCTCCCTACCTTTGGGAGAGCTGGAGTGGATCCTTTCCTTGGGTTCAGTGGGGCTGTGCTGTAATCTTCCTGCTTTGCTCTCTTGCGCCGTTTAATGATGCCAAGGCCTGCATCATTAAAGAAAATAGGACGTCATATTCCGGCCCGGTGTTACTGCAGGGCACGCGAGGAAGATTACAGCACCTTCACCGCCCGCCGCTGAGGGAACGGTCTGATAAATACACAGGCTCTAGGACAAAATTCCTAGTCGCCATGGTGACCTGGTGCCTGGGATAGGCAATAGATATCTCAAGCTTTTGTACAACTACAATTTGAAACTTTAATTGCTGTGGTTGGTTAGACAAGCATTCAGCTACAACTCTAGAACCGCCAAAGTATAGTATGATAGACCCATCATGCAGGGAACTAAAGTCGCAGAACTCTGAGAAAATCAATAATATATGACTCCAGATTGTCAGGTTTCTCAAAAAAAGCCAAAATTGCATTAGTGGACAGGACTCATAACATTTGTCTGCAGTGTGCATAGGGTGAATATCTTAATAGACTGAGTTCTGATATAAATAAATAAAAACACATAAGACCATGCAGAAAGTATCACAGTAGATGAACGGTTTGTTCTCAAAGTAATTGGCTACCTGTGTGTAAACCGTGCGGAGAATGAGTTCCCACTGAGTGGTGAAATCTAATGCAATCCACAGAAGTCTATTAAAAGGATACTCCAAGTACCAACAACTTAATTTAGTGGTTTTGATACATATACCCAGTCCCTTTATGTGGATATTTGGCCAAAAGCATTATTTTACTGGAAATAAAAGCGAACAGCCTCTAGAGCCATTTCCTCCATAAAAACTTTGAATTTCAAAGTACTTAAAGGGACACTATAGTCACCAGAACAACTACAGCTTATTGAATTTGTTCTGGTGAGTAGAATCATTCCCTTAAGGCTCTTTGTTGTAAACACTGTCTTTTCAGACAAAATACAGTGTTTACATTACAGCCTAGTGATAACCCTTAACCCCTTAAGGACACATGACATGTGTGACATGTCATGATTCCCTTTTATTCCAGAAGTTTGGTCCTTAAGGGGTTAAATGGCTGCTAAAGCCGCTTCCTTGGCAGTGCTGCAGAGTAAGCATGCAAACACTGAACTTTCCTCATAGAGATTCATTGATTCAATTTATCTCTGAGGAGATGCTGATTGGCCAGGGCTGTGTTTGACTTGTGCTGGCTCTGCCCCGATCTGCCTCTTTGTCAGTCTCAGACAATCCTATGGGGAAGCATTGTGATTGGATCAGGCTACCACTTCTAATGAGGTCAGCAGACAGAGGCAGTAGCTTCAGACTTGAATACAAGTAAGATCTTACTATATTTAGTGAGGAAAGGGGGGGACCAGGGGGCTAAATGGTGATTTTAACACTATAGGGTCGGGAATCCATGTTTGTTTTCCTGACCCTATAGTGCAGGGGTAGGCAACCTACAGCACTAGTGCCATGCACGGCACTCAAGGTGTCTTTGCACGGCACTCAAGGCTGCTAGACAGGGGAGGGCTGGCAGCCTTTAGGCCTGGGGGGCAAAACCAGTCAAGTGTCTCCTCTCCCCCACCCTCCCTTAGCGGTCTCTTCTCACACTCACCCACCCTCCCTGTGCTCTTCTCATCCCCCCTCCACCCTCCCTGTATTCGTCTCACTCCTTCCTCTGTGTGTTCTCCTCACCCCCCCTGTGTTCTTCTTACTCCTCCCTTGTTCTTCTTACCCCCTTCTTCTTGTTCTTACTCCCCCTTCTTCTTCACCCTCCTACTTCTTCTTACTCCCCCTTCTACTTCTTACCCCCACTTCTTCTTCTTACTCCCCCTTCTACTTCTTACCCCCACTTCTTCTTCTTACCTTCCCCTCTTCTTCTTACTCCCCCTTCTTCTAATTACTTCCCCCTCTTCTTCTTACTCCCCCTTCTTCTTACCCTCCTCTTTTTCTTTTCTCCCCTCCTTCTTACACTCCCCCCCCACCCTCTTACTCCCCCCCTCTTATTATCCCTCTTCTTACTCTCCCCCCTCCCCTCTTCTTACTCTCCCCCCTCCCCTCTTCTTACTCTCCCCCCTCCCCTCTTCTTACTCTCCCCCCTCCCCTCTTCTTACTCTCCCCCCTCCCCTCTTCTTACTCTCCCCCCTCCCCTCTTCTTACTCTCCCCCCTCCCCTCTTCTTACTCTCCCCCCTCCCCTCTTCTTACTCTCCCCCCTCCCCTCTTCTTACTCTCCCCCCTCCCCTCTTCTTACTCTCCCCCCTCCCCTCTTCTTACTCTCCCCCCTCCCCTCTTCTTACTCTCCCCCCTCCCCTCTTCTTACTCTCCCCCCTCCCCTCTTCTTACTCTCCCCCCTCCCCTCTTCTTATTCCCCCTCCCTTCTTCCTACTCCCCCCTCTTCTTACTCTCCCCCCTCCCCCTCTTCAGTTCTTACTCCCCCCTCCCCTCTTCAGTTCTTACTCCCCCCCTCCCCTCTTCAGTTCTTACTCCCCCCTCCCCTCTTCAGTTCTTACTCCCCCCTCCCCTCTTCAGTTCTTACTCCCCCCTCCCCTCTTCAGTTCTTACTCCCCCCTCCCCTCTTCAGTTCTTACTCCCCCCTCCCCTCTTCAGTTCTTACTCCCCCCTCCCCTCTTCAGTTCTTACTCCCCCCTCCCCTCTTCAGTTCTTACTCCCCCCTCCCCTCTTCAGTTCTTACTCCCCCCTCCCCTCTTCAGTTCTTACTCCCCCCTCCCCTCTTCAGTGCTTACTCCCCCCTCCCCTCTTCAGTGCTTACTCCCCCCTCCCCTCTTCAGTGCTTACTCCCCCCTCCCCTCTTCAGTTCTTACTCCCCCCCTCCCCTCTTCAGTTCTTACTCCCCCCCTCCCCTCTTCAGTTCTTACTCCCCCCCTCCCCTCTTCAGTTCTTACTCCCCCCCTCCCCTCTTCAGTTCTTACTCCCCCCCTCCCCTCTTCAGTTCTTACTCCCCCCCCTCCCCTCCCCTCTTCAGTTCTTACTCCCCCCCTCCCCTCTTCAGTTCTTACTCCCCCCCTCCCCTCTTCAGTTCTTACTCCCCCCCTCCCCTCTTCAGTTCTTACTCCCCCCCTCCCCTCTTCAGTTCTTACTCCCCCCCTCCCCTCTTCAGTTCTTACTCCCCCCCTCCCCTCTTCAGTTCTTACTCCCCCCCTCCCCTCTTCAGTTCTTACTCCCCCCCTCCCCTCTTCAGTTCTTACTCCCCCCCTCCCCTCTTCAGTTCTTACTCCCCCCCTCCCCTCTTCAGTTCTTACTCCCCCCCTCCCCTCTTCAGTTCTTACTCCCCCCCTCCCCTCTTCAGTTCTTACTCCCCCCCTCCCCTCTTCAGTTCTTACTCCCCCCCTCCCCTCTTCAGTTCTTACTCCCCCCCTCCCCTCTTCAGTTCTTACTCCCCCCCTCCCCTCTTCAGTTCTTACTCCCCCCCTCCCCTCTTCAGTTCTTACTCCCCCCCTCCCCTCTTCAGTTCTTACTCCCCCCCTCCCCTCTTCAGTTCTTACTCCCCCCCTCCCCTCTTCAGTTCTTACTCCCCCCCTCCCCTCTTCAGTTCTTACTCCCCCCCTCCCCTCTTCAGTTCTTACTCCCCCCCTCCCCTCTTCAGTTCTTACTCCCCCCCTCCCCTCTTCAGTTCTTACTCCCCCCCTCCCCTCTTCAGTTCTTACTCCCCCCCTCCCCTCTTCAGTTCTTACTCCCCCCCTCCCCTCTTCAGTTCTTACTCCCCCCCTCCCCTCTTCAGTTCTTACTCCCCCCCTCCCCTCTTCAGTTCTTACTCCCCCCCTCCCCTCTTCAGTTCTTACTCCCCCCCTCCCCTCTTCAGTTCTTACTCCCCCCCTCCCCTCTTCAGTTCTTACTCCCCCCCTCCCCTCTTCAGTTCTTACTCCCCCCCTCCCCTCTTCAGTTCTTACTCCCCCCCTCCCCTCTTCAGTTCTTACTCCCCCCCTCCCCTCTTCAGTTCTTACTCCCCCCCTCCCCTCTTCAGTTCTTACTCCCCCCCTCCCCTCTTCAGTTCTTACTCCCCCCCTCCCCTCTTCAGTTCTTACTCCCCCCCTCCCCTCTTCAGTTCTTACTCCCCCCTCCCCTCTTCAGTTCTTACTCCCCCCCCTCCCCTCTTCAGTTCTTACTCCCCCCCTCCCCTCTTCAGTTCTTACTCCCCCCATCCCCTCCCCTCTTCAGTTCTTACCCCTTCCCCTGTAGCGTGGCCGAGCTGCTCTCCGGTCCGCGGTACCGGCCGGAGTGATGGGAAGGAGTTTCTGTTTCCTGTAACCGGCCGGACTGACAGGAAGTGCACACTCAGTGTGCACCTTCCCATCACTCCGGCCGGCACCGCGGACCGGAGAGCAGCTCGGCCACGCTACAGGGGAAGGGAGGGGAGGCAGTGCGGCAGCAGCCTGAGCGCTCTTTACAGAGCGCTCAGGCGGCTGCAGCATTTAAAGGGCCGGCCCGCCGCGGCCGGTCGTAAAAGGATTTAGGGCGGCCTGGGGGGCAATTGCCTCCCTGCCCCCTGGCACAGCCCGCCCTTGCTGCTAGAGCCAAACAGGCTCTGGCCTATCAGGAGTCCCAGTGAAACTTCAGATATCTGCTAATAAGAAAAGGTGGTGAAGGACAATCCTCAATTTATATATTGCAGCACGTAGAGGAAGTGACCTCAGATCACTTCCTCCCAGCACTTGTGAATGGGAATCCACACTGTGGTAGAGCAGCCCACAGCGGATATTGCAGCTCCTGCCCTTTACATGTACCTGGCCAGCCTGGTCTCCACTGGAACCTAGGGAAGCCACCCACACTGCTAGATATACACAGAAATGCACAATAACCCTCCCCTCATGCAAATAATATGAACAGCCCACAAACAAACATACACACAATCCGCACAAACGTAACCCGCTAACAATCCACATACATGCACACAACCCCACATGCAATACCCCAAACAGCCCCCACACTTACACACACTACCAAACACACAATGTGACATATCCATCCACACACACACAATTCCACAAGCAGCCCCCATACACAGCCCACATTCATAGGTACACAATACCAGAAACTACTCCTGAACCTATACAATATAACAGCTCATATACGCACAAATACAAAGACACAAAGCAATTATAATATAAATAACACAAGTAGAATACGGCAGCATACAGACCTCAATTTTAAAGGGACACTATAGTCACCTGAACAACTACAGCTTAATGTAGTTGTTCAGGTGAGATCTATAGCTCCCTGCAGGCAATCTAATGTAAACACTGTATTTTCAGAGAAAATTCAGTGTTTACATTGATTGATAGGAATACCTCCAGAGGGACTTCCTATCATGCAGGGCCCTAAAAAGGCCCTGTACACGTCAGACGTATTAAAATACATCTGACGTGTGCAGGAGAGAGAAGGCACTGTGTGCGCGCCTTCTCTCTCCAGCCTGTCAGCAGAGGAGGGGGGCGTGCAAAGACCACGAGCTGAGCTGTCAGTCAGCTCAGCTTGCGGCCGCGCACACCGCGTGCATGCGCGGTAGTGCGCCCAGGACTTCAGAGGGCGGCATGAATGCCGTCCTCTGAAGTATGTGCGCATGTGCGGCGAAGCCGCGCATGCGCACAAGGGAGCAATGACGCTTCCAAATGGAAGCGTCTGATTGCTCCCTGCTCGCGCCCGCCTATTTAGTCATTTTGACAAAATAGGGGGCGCGGCTTCACGAGGCTCCCGGCACTGGAACCAGGTGAGTAAAGAGGCTTGGCTGGTGAGTCCCTTTAAAAAATAGGACTGGCACGCAACGGGACATCACAATCCTATATCGGCATAGTGCTGCTAAAAGGTTGCCTACCCCTGCTATAGTGTATCTTTAAAGCTTGGGTTTATTAGACACAGCACTATGACATTAACACTCAGAGAAAAACTGGATTAAATGAAATGCAATGGACTTGTGGATTGTGGCAAGTGCTGTAGTTTAAAGACATACGTAGGAGTATTTCAGTGGAGCTCTTTTATACACTTGGGTACACCAACACTATGCTCCTAGAAAAGAAGGACATTAGAATAGAAAAGAGGGACAGTGGGATTTGGGCCCAAATTAGGGATTGTCTTTCCTAAATAGGGACACTTAAAAGGGGAGAGGCATAATAACATACAAAAGTCATCAGAACCAGGCTTCATAGGAGAAGGAGCAGTAAAGAGTCTCCACAGCCCTAGAATAAGGGAAACTTTAAAGGCAAATTAAGAAATTAAGAAACCACAGAAAGATCCTAAGATGAAAGAACCCCTGCTAGACTTCATACATTAAATACAGTCAAATAATAATTACATTTCCAGCACATACTTCCACTACTAAAAAAAAATCAGAAATATTTATTCCAATTGTGTGATTAATCTTGCCACCCTCAATTTTGCAAGTCTTTCTAGTTTGTACGGATAAATATATGAAAGGCAACCAATTCAGCTACATTAAAAGGAACATTTCAAACACCATAACCACCACAAGTGTCATAAAATGCCCCACCCCCATCAATGTAAGCAGTCAAATCACTTTAGGCACCACTCCTTTATCAGTGCAGGCATCAGCTTACTGTGGATAGCGATCAGCTCACGCATTCAGCCAATTGGCTAACCCTGCGCTGCTGGGCTTAGATCACGCGAGCCAAAAGAAGCACCTAAGCAGGCTTACCTGGCTTCTGAGTAAAGGCAAGGCTGTGCCTGGCTAACAACAGCAACAAGTTAAACCGTTTTTAAAAAAGGTTTAGACTACTTAGAATAAGGTGGCACCTGGGCACTCCTGGCACCATGACGACTGCAGCTCACTATAGTGGTTATTGTGTTTGGAGTGTTCATTTAACAAATTCAACTGGTTATTTCAGACTATAAATGTAGCATGCTAAAAGGCCAACATAGCTGTGCTCCCAAAGTGTTCTTTTATAGGCTTGTTTTATACACATTAGGAAATTACAATAACACTCAAAGTGTTGGTTAGAATCTACACCCTTCTTAAATGTAATTAATTATAGAGAATCTTTTCTGGCTATGGATTTTCCCTTTAAGGCAGTGATAAAAAGATATGGGAAATTGCACAGTTGGAAAGTCAAAAAGCTCTTGGCATGAAACGGCTTTCTGAAAAAAATGCCTGAGCTTCCACATCACGTATTTAGAGAAACAGGCACAGAAGCCAGAAACACTATGAAGCCAAAATGTACCCTGTTATAAGGCAGAGACTCTAAAGTAAGCTGGAATACAGCCTTGAATCTTTATTTCAGGGGAGCAGCCGAGAGAAGGAAAACCAAACACTTTACAATAATAAGCAGATTATGCAGTCTGTGCAGTACAATCCATTATCCCAATGAAGCCAGTATGTTGCAGTTAAAGGACCACTATAGGCACCCAGACCACTTCAGCTTAACCCCTTAAGGACACATGACGTGTGTGACACGTCATGATTCCCTTTTATTCCAGAAGTTTGGTCCTTAAGGGGTTAATGAAGTGGTCTGGGTGCCTGGTCCATCTAGGATCAACCCTGCATGCTGTAAACATAGCAGTATAAGAGAAACTGCTATGTTTACATTAAGGTTAATCTAGCCTCTAGTGGCTGTCTCACTGACAGCCGCTAGAGGCGCTTCCGCGCTTCTCACTGATTTTCACAGTGAGAAGACGCCAGAGTCCATAGGAAAGCATTGAGAATGCTTTCCTATGGACTGACTGAATGCGCGCGGCTCTTGCCACACATGCGCATTCAGCCTGTGACGTCAGAAGAGGGAGGAGAGTCCCCAGCGCCGGAGAAAGGTAAGCCTTTAACCCCTTCCTCCCCCTAGAGCCCGACGGGAGCGGAGGACCCAAAGACCCTATAGAGCCAGGAAAACAAGTGTGTTTTCCTGGAACTATATAGTGGTCCTTTAACCCCTTAAGGACACATGACATGTTTGGTCCTTAAGGAGTTAAAGGGGACTGCGTCTAAGAAACCTTACCCCTACAGTTCATTGCAGTGGTCAAGAGATCAATCTACAAGGTACGTCATCTTTTTTCTCTCTCATCAAACCGCTTGAGATCACCCAGAGACAGCCTATTTGGTAATGAAGAAATAGCGTTTCCATATTATCAATATTAATTTCATCCAGCTTGGATGGCAGCAATTGGTTGAGAGTGCTAGTGACGGGTTAGTAATAAGTGGAATTTAAACTACATAAGCAATCTAAAAAAAAAGTTGTGTTGAGGATTGAGGATTCTATTAGCTTCACTTGCAATTAATTCAGAATCATAGGTCCCTTCTTTCCACCACCTTTGGCATAAAAATTTTAAGTTAAAGAATTGCTTTCCTTGATTTCACTGCCAGGACTCCTCTTATGCAGTCTGCAGCTGTGGCAATGTCAACATCCAAGCTGACATCACACGCAATCTCCTCCAATCCGTTGCTTCTCATAAAGAAGCAATGGATTGGAAATCGGCACACACTGTCAAAAGCTGCTCTCCTTCAGTAAAACCCTGCTATCAAGTGTGTTAGCAGCACCTCTAGCAGCTGTCAGGAAGTCAGTCACTAGACTTAACCCTCCCATGTAAACATTGCAGTTTCTTTAAGACAGCACAGTATTACATTGATAGTTTAAAATGACAGGACAACTGCACCCACACCGCTTCATTGATATGAAGTGGTCTGTGTCTTTAGTGGTGCTTTAATTTTTTTTTTTGTCAGTCTTTCTTTTATTTAAAGGCATATAAGATGGGGTACAGAAGAAGTAATATGGGAAATGTACGAGTGAGTTACATCAAGGGGTTGATACATCGGTATTGTTAGTGCAGTACATTTTCAGGATATTGTTGCCTCTTTTTAAATTTTTTTATGTTAAACACAAGCTAAACCATTGCTTACAAGTAGTATGTATGCTGAGTTATGCTTTTTTGAGCTTTAGTCTTATGTGTCAGGGAAGGTTACAAATGCAGATGTAAATACAGATTGGTTTACGGACATATGATAAAATAATAAGGTAACATGCTTAACTGAATCAAATGTTTAAGTAAAGTAGTACATGTCTGCATGCAAGATTAAGTAGGAGATTTACTAACAGTATATGAGGTACCCTCTCTAGGTGCAGGTGTTTATGGATAAGTACGGGTAAGGATGCGGCAAAGAGAGATTGATTAATCCACTGAGGCTAACGAAACGGTGTGGCGTCAGCATCTGCATGCTATAAGCTCCATCTGGGAGCTCGGTCAGGCATATGTCGAATAGGCAAAATATCTTAAGGTTGCATAAAAGAAAAGAAAATAGACAACAGGCCTAACTAAAACATAATGAGAATAGTGAACATTTTAGGTGATGACTAAAGATATCGCTCAAGTTCAGTTGCTCAACTCAGCTTCCAGCAGGAGTAGCCTGGCTATCAGCCGATCCCTGTGTGTGGCAGTCCCCTCTGGCTTTGTGGTAGTCCGCGCCACATTTGGTAGGGCGCTCGTGTTCCCCAAATCCTTCTGCATACCGGGTCTGTGGGGGTCTTGTGCTATCTCTCGTCGGCTGGGTAAGGGTGTGCGAGGTCTCCGTCTTCCATGTCTTCGGCCCAAGGCCTTTGTGGGAGCCTGTGCCTGGTGTCCATTAATCCCTTCATCAGGATCGTGGGCCCATGAGTTCTCCAGGTGTCCATTTGAGACCCCCGGCTCGGAAGAAGAGCAGGCGTGGAGGCCCTCAGCATCCCTCATCCGCATCACAGGAGGTGTAGGTACAAGCGAGCTGTGTCCCTTCATAATCTCCAGTTTGGGTGAGAGGTATGCTTCCACAGAGTTGTTGTGGGATCGTTGTTTTGCATGAGAGGGTTGCCTCTGAGCTCGGTCGTGGATCCGGCTCCAGAATTTCTGGCAGATGTCGTCAAATCTCTGATTGAATGCGGTGAGCCAGTCCTGTGTAGTCAGGCCTGGTGATGGTTGCGGAGCCACTGGGATGGCGGCCATGTTGAGTGCGCCGCGTGGGTCCCAAATTGGCCCCTTGCTTGATGCTGAATAGCGAGAGTCCTTCAGTGGGGACCGGGATATCCCCCCCGGTCCAGAGGGGGGGGTAACGAGGAGAGTGGTAGACCTCATTTGTTGCAGCTTCGTGCGGGGTAGGTGATCGGCTGTTTCACCCGCCCGGCAGCGGTGGTAGGCCGCAGTGTGGTCTCCGCGGGAGAGTCAAGCAGGTAAGTCCGCTAGGTGGCAGGGACTTCCCCCGGGTTCACATATGGCTGTATGTAGCTTTGTAGGGCAACGGCAACTGGCTGGGAGTCCGATATCAGGCAGATTGTGCGATTCGAAACAGGAGCTCAGACGATGTGCAGCCAGCCGCCATGATGCCCAGGCCCCGCCCCCTTTAGTGGTGCTTTAAAGTTGATGACCAGTCATGCATTATGAAAGTGCTTAAATTCTGTGATCCTACCAAAAATGATCAAATCTCTAAATTAGATGCTATATCTACCTGAAACTAAACCCTGGGTCTTACTTGCATCCTACACATATTGTAAAAAAGGTATGCACACAGTGTCTCAAATTTAATTCCACATACAATTTTAGGTGGACCCCCAAAAGGTACCTTAGATTTATCAATGCGACTCAATGCAACTGCCTGCTGTCATGCCAAAAGCATGAGTTCTTGTTTGATGTGTGTTTAACCCCTTAAGGACCAAGCTTCTGGAATAAAATGGAATCATGACATGTCAGACATGTCATGTGTCCTTAAGGGGTTAAATATGTTAAGAGTTTTTTTTTTTTTTTTTTTTTTTTTTTATAAACCTTGGGATGACATTTATTGTGGTCTTTGATCTTGCACCAGGCCTGGACCATAAAACATCTAGATAGCCATCACCAGAGCTGGACACAAGGAATTTCATAGAGTGGGCAATAGACTGCCAGACCAACCCCCTCTGATCTGCCCACTGAGAAACCACTAGTTTAGATATATAATGAGGGTGCTGGACTATCCAGAGAGTTCAATTATTCATTTTTCTTTTGTCAGTAACTTCTAGGAGACCTATACCATCCAAGACTCCCACAAGAATTCTATATGGGGTAAATATATGTAAGGAATTTCTTGTGTTTTCTCCTATTTTATTTTATGTACTGCTTTGCAATTTGTTATCTGTATGTCATTTATTTCTGTATTTTGTACTCAGCACTGTGAATCTTTTATTGTCAGATTAAATATTTACTTAATAAGCTTGTGTCTCTGTTCTATAAGAGCTTCACTCTCCAGAGGAAATCAGGTAACACGTTACCAAAAAGGGTTAATTATAGGTAATTGATCAGTAAAAGTAGAACTGTGATTCTATAATTCTCCTGTGTGTGGGGTAACCTAAGACGCCCGGGTTTAAAAGTCTTGGTGGTGGCAGTAAAGTGTGTACTAGGGGGTTAGTGTAGAAGGGATTGCAGGGGTTAATTGAGTGGTTGCTGGGACTAGCAACAGGTAACCAGGGGTCTGGTGTCATTAACCCTGTCACTTCCACACTCTCCCCACTGTCTCGGCTGGGCCTATAGCCCACGCTCGTGACACCTGCAATAAACGGTTTGCTGTAGCCGCACTCCCTTCCCATACGCAATATATCTTTCTCATATTTAAAGTGGCACTGTCATGGCTGAATCCAGGTTTTATTTAGTTTTTTAACCCACCCTACCTATTTTTCCATCTTTTTTTCATGCCCGGACCAAATGTCCTTGGCACAGCCATCAGTTGTGTGGGTAGATAGCGTTACTTGGGCATGCGAATGGGAATCTTATCCATTCATCAGAAAGACGAACAAATGAATAGAGATTTAAAACGAATGAATACCTCTTTGTTTGTTCGTTTGGTTTATTACAAGGAGGGAGCTACCAGCGCACAGCTCCCTCCTTGTAATATGTAAAAATAGAAGGCACTAGTGTCCCCCTTCCTGAGCCTCCATGAGTGTCGCGCAAGGGGGGGGGGCTATTAAACTGAAGGAGTGACCTAGCGCCTAGCCCCCACCCATGAGCGGCAGGTGGGGGCCCTAAATGAAAATGGGGGGGGTGGGAAACAATTGTAATCTCCCCTGGCGCCACCCATGAGAGGCGGGTGGGGGCCCTAAATGAAAATGTGGGGACCTATTGTCCTCCCCGGCCCCCACCCATGAGCAGTTCATTCATTTGATATGCAACCAATCACAGTGTTAGGAGTCAAACTGCACAGCATGGGAAAATTCCACACTGTGTACAATGACACAGAGCATTGATTGGTTGGATTTCGAGCCAACCAGAGTGCTGTAACAAGTAAATGTAGAGACTTACCCATCAGTCTCTTCATTTACCGGTCATAGCACTCTGATTGGTTGATTAGAATTCAACCAGAGTGCTCCAAGTCAAATTGCAGGGTGTAGGAAGTTGCCCAGCGTTGCCCTCGCTGGGTGAAGATGGATTACTTTTTTAGTGCTCTGGTTTTTGTTTGTTTTTTTAAACAGTTGCAACGGGTATTATGGATTTTTATTTGGCCTTTTTTTGGGATGAAAAAAGAAGATAAAAAAAATAAAATAAAAAAATAGGATGACATCAAATGGTAAGTTATTTTTTATTTACAGGTATTTAGTTTTTTGTCCCCCCTTCACTATTTTTAGGGTGAGGGTGGTAGGTAGGTCTTGATTCATTTTTGGGGGGAATCGGGGGGTGACTCGGGGCTTTTGGACCCCTAGTCACCTGGGGGGGTTACATTTAGCCCCCACCCATCGCCAATGAGTGGGACAATAGGTCCCCACTATAGTCATTTAGGGCCCCCACATGCCGCTCATAGGTGGGGACCGGGGGGAGGACAACAGGTCCTGTTCCTCCCCATTTTCATTTAGGGCCCCCACCTGCCGTTCATAGGTGGGGGCCAGGGAGGGGGAAAACTAGGTCCCCCCTCTTCAGTTTAATAGCCACCACTCACGTGGCACTGTTGGGGGCTAATACTTCGTATTAGTAAATTTGGCTTAAAGACCAATTTAGGTCTTTCCGCCTTTTGATAGATAGCTCCCTAATACCATGGGAATTCGGGAGTTCTCTACTATGCGGCTGCAAGATGCAGCCGCGGCACGAATCGGATCGGAATTTCATTAATTCTAATGAAATTCCAATCCAAACAAAGTCCTGAATTGCTTCCTAACACGAATGGAGAAACTGTTCTCATTCTGTTAGGACAAAATTCGGTAGTTTCGCCAGTGTTCTGTCTAAATGACAGGACGTTCGGGAATACTGACAGGAAGCATCACTAGATCACAGAGGAAAGGAGAGAACTGTGGGAAAATTTCTCTGAACACAGGAAACGGAGCACACTTTGCTCCTCAGATGGTCATAGATGGTCAGGCGTAGGAAACCTCCATAAGACAAAATAGTCCCTACTTGGTCTTTAGTTTTAAAGAAAACTAGAGCAGAGAGGAAGAAATGAATAACAGATCCTGACAGAGAGAGAGGAGAGGAATCAATTGGGGAAAGGCAAGTTTGGCAGAATTTAATTTTGCTACATATAGCATAGCAGTTACAGTGTTTGTCTAGTATGGATCTCTTCAGTAGTTATGTTGCAAAGACCAACTCCTCTTCAGCTGCATTCATAATGAGGAATTTACACTTTAGTGTCATCAATGTCAATTCCATCCAACCTGGACACCAGTGACAGGCTGAGCTCTGGAGCAGATAGCAACGTTTGCAAACTGCTGTAGTAGTAAGTTACTCTAAGAAGGGAAAGGATGTCATCATTCTAAAGTATGGGGCTTAGAATGAAAGCAAAAATTTCAAAATAAAAAAAATAATTCATCTGGTCATTGTATAGGAGAATTGCAGTTGGGAAGTCAGGCATGCAAACAGAGTTTCAATTGTTAAACATGTATATTTAAATCTATAAAAACGCAAAAGTACAAAAAAATATTGTCACAACGGATGGAGAGTACTATTCAATTTGACAGCAATAATGAGAAATCAATCAGAAATGCTCAGCGTAATTGTAAACTAAGAGCATCTACAGATCTAGTAAGAAACCATAATAATAATAAACAGGGTTATTGCAGAAAGGAAATCTGTGAAGATTAGACTTAATAATGGATGCTTTTCCAACAGTGTAACAAGGTGGCTGAATGCTCCACAAATTAAGGTCTCCCACTATCCACAGGTAACAAATTTGAGATTTGTGAGCTTAAATACCAGTTAAAAAAATTTAAAAAAAAAAAAAAGACCTTCTGGGCACACTTAGTCCACAATAAAGAGGACAATATACAAATATTTAGCTAGGAAATATACACTAAGCTTTTGCTAGCTCAGGTTTTCAATAATACTGCAGTTGGAAAGAAGAAGGGAAATATGAGACTCTGAAAAGCTGCATCTAAAACACTATCCTTTGAGCTATTTCAATCTACATGACCCTGTAATCACTCCACTATATTCATCTATGACTACGGTATATTGGATACTTGCAGAAATGATCATGTGACAGAAAACATGGCCACTGACGCATATAACCTTGTCTCAGAAAAGCTAACACTGCAAAGAGTCAGGCCATCTTAGCTACTGCTCAGCTGCAAACCATTGTAAATTCTAAAAAGTACTGTTTGTCTTGTAAATTTAATCACAACGCTGAAATGGGAAAACTGGTGTCGGGTTACCATAAATAAACCCAATGAGAAATCACCAATAGAAATAAATTAGAGGCAAAACATTATTTTTAAAAATGCTCAAGGGATATTAAACAGATAACCTTTTTTCACGAGATGCCTTTTACAAAACATGTACTGGGGGCCTAGGTGTCACTTGTGTGGAGAGATGTTTTCACGTAAGGATTTTGCCATAAGGAAACAGATGAAACGCTGTGAATCGGAGAATAATCTGTATTCCAGTATCAGTACTAACGTGGATGTCGTCGGCCTCACATAAACAATGACATTTAACAGGTTTGTGACATTAAGGGGTTAGGGAACACACTGTAAATTTCCGCTCAAACCCTTCTTCAAGAAATACTTGATCCGTATCCAGAACAAGAAGTCCTATAATTTATTTTAAAAATCAATTTCACTGAAACATCCAGGGCTGTGAGGGAGGAAAGGGAGGGCGTAGAATTTAAACGTTTGTTTTAATAACCATTTACTAGCTAGACAGGATTAAGAGAGGGAATATTGCAGATCTAGATGAAGTGGGGGAAAGTTTAAAGTTCTTTACATAACCAAATTGGATCATAAATAAATATACAAATCGTTTAGCGATTAAATGATGAAGATGTCACAGACACTTCACATTAAGGCAAAGCACATTGCTATTAAACAGCACATAGTTTAACATCCCTGATTTACATTAAAGCAAATGATGCTTTGAAGAAAATAAAAAAAATAATGAAAGTGTTGTCTAATAAACAAGTAGAGACTTTTAACAACATTACAGGTGTAACACTTAACACAAAAAATAAGCCTTGTGCATAGGCTTCGGTTTGCATTTACTTATGATCTTGCAAAAAAAAAAAAAAAAAAAAAAAAAAAAGGATCTATTCCTAAAATGTTCCCAAGTTAGATGTTCCATTTAAATTGTCCTTCTAATGCAAATAGGATTGTGTCACTATACTGGGCACAATGTATCTATGCTTTTTTTCTTATTGAGTATCTTTGGGTCATCAGAAGAGGTGACCTGATAGTCCAACCGCTTGAGAAAAGGCAGCATGTATTTGTTCTGTATCCGTGGATAAGTAAACTGCGTCACCAAACCATCACGCTTCGTCTGGAGACATCTAATCGAAAAGAAGAAAACCACACCTAATTGTGCTCTATTACAGGAAAGAGCATTTCATTTTACAAGCTTCTATAGTTAATGTACTAGAAAGGAAGAAAATAAAATCATTTGCCACAGGGCTTTATTCCCTAAACTGCAGTCTATGAACTCAGCAAAATCATACAAAGCAAGTCTTACACCAAGCACAATAATAAGGACAAACCAAAATAAAACAATGCTAACTATCCACATTTAGTAGGAGAAATAAACTGTATATTAACCTCTTAAAGACCACTGATGTACCTGACCAACAGAGAAAGTTATGAAAGAGGGGTAGTAGGGAGCAAAGTCAGAGGGCTCTCATTCCATTCGCACACAGTGTGTTAACCCAGCACGTTAAGTTGTCACAATTTTGCTACCCAGCTAGGCCTTTAAATGTGCAGAAAGCACAGGTGAGCTGAAGAAAAAAAAAAAAAGGCTACTGTATTGTGCCACACCACTAGATCTATGTCTTAAGGGAATAAACACTCACAGTGCAGATGCTTACCAAGTTGGCCATTATACAAATCACTCGAGAAGAGCCTAACCAAAATAATACAATATCTAAAGGCACTCTGAAAATCAGGAAAAAAATAAAAATAAAGGGTATCCTCAAATATAACAATTTTATTCTTTATTGAAAAACTGCAATGTATAATGTTTTCACCCACACAAGATAAGTTATCAGGTCTTAATAAAATGTAAAGATTCACAACGAAAGTGAGGGCTGAAAAAGCAAATGCAGGGAATAGATATACTATAACCAAACAAAAATACATGGTAGATACTATGTCTCAAATCAATAGCAACAGACTAATCACGTGGATACAAATTTCAGAGAAAAGGCAGTGTTTACTTACATGGCTACCTAGTAACGACTCTAGTGGCAGTGGCTCAGAAAGTCACTAGATGTGCCTCCTAATCCAGTGCTGCAAAGTGCAGCACTGGCGCTTACTGTCTCCACGCTCTGCATGTTGACATTGAATGTTCCCCATAGAGATGCACTGACTGAATGCATCTCTATGAGGAGATGCCGATTGACGCAGCGTGGCGTCTTTCCGCATATGTGCATTAGCCTCCCAATGCTTTCCTATGGGGAAGCATTGGATTGGCTGAGATTATCAAGATTGAAGATAACAGCCATTGAGGCAGGGCCAGTCATAGCAATACCAGCCCGTTGAGGGAGAAAAGGTAAGTTATTACCTTTTAAGACCGATCTGCCACAGAGCTAAACAGTTAGTTTAACACTATAGTGTTGGGAAGTTCAAGGTGCAGCATTGGCCTCCAAATCCCCTAGATCTCAAGCAAGTTAACATCTGATTAAAAATTAAACCATTTTTTTTTTATTCAGGCTGTGTCAGTCACAGGTAGGGGAGGTGTGGCTAAGGCAGCATGGACAAAAACAAACTTGATTTAATTTCCTATGATTTATACACCAAAACTGCTTCATTAAGCGAAAGTTGTTTTGGTGCCTATAGTGTCCCATTAAAGAATCCGCTGCCAATGTCTTGGTGCCAGATGCTACAGCCACGTTCAGAGGTCTTGTGGAGTCCATGCCTCAACATCAGAGCCGTTTCCGCGGCACGAGGGGGACCTACAAGATATAGTATACCAAGGTACGGTGACTAGGAGTTTTGCCCTGGCGCCTGTGTATTTGTCTGCCCATTCAGCGGCTGAGGAATCAGTCCCCCTCGCACCCCTGCGGCAGCCGGCTGAGGCAGAATGGAGTCGGGCAGCGAGAGAGCTGTAAATCCTATTTGTTCCCTTACGCGCCCTGCTGTGTTGCCGGGAGCCAAGATATGACGTCACTCTGGCCCCGGCATTACTAGACAGGACAAGAAGGACCAGAGCAAGAAGAGCTGGAAGACAGGATCACGGCAGCTCCTCTGGCCCCAGGGAAATGATCCACTCCAGCTCTCCAAGAGGTATGGAGGCTGGGTGAACAGAATTAAAAAAGATCATATCTGATTGTAAGACAGTGAGTGAGTGTGTCAGTATCACTCTGCCTGTGAGTATGTTTAGGTGTCCCCTCCAATCGCATGGAAAATGTGTTTTTACTCACCTTTCTTTCCACACCTTGCCAGTCTCGCTATGGCTGGCCATGCCTTTATGGCTGATATTCTGAATCTTGATCTCAACAAAGACAATATTTTCCATAGGACAGCATTGTGAGGGTATTGCGCATGCATTGAAAAATTCCATGCTGTGCCAATCAGCATCTCTATGGGGTGCATATGGCTTCTCCATGCAGAGTCTGGAAACACTGAACGCAGGTGCTGCACACTGTGCAGCACTGGACTAAAAAGCACCTCTAGTGGCCGTGGGAGTTACGGTCTTTAGAAGTGTTACTAGGCAGCAATGTAAACACTGTCTTTTCTCTCAAAATGCTGGGTTCACTTTGAAAAGCATGCAGGAACAGACTAAAACCAAAACCACTACATTAACCTGTGGTTTTTGTGACAAGTGTCCCTTTAAGAATTGTATTTATGTCATTTAAATAAAAAAAAGCTCCTAGATTCAAAGCAAACCTTACCATCTCTCATACACTCTTCATACACATACAGTCCCTAATGCTGGATAATAGTAGACATGTCAGTGATGGCTGACAAAGTGTAATAGGGAGAAAAAAAAAATGACTTTCTAAAAGTAAGGCTTAAGAAGCAGAAGGACTCTGTTTAGCCATTGGCTTCTGAAACAAGCCGTCAAAACCCAAGACAGAGTCACTGTGCATTTTGTTATAATAGTTCACAAACAGGAAAATACACAAAGACATCTGATACAATATATCCTTTTGCTGAAAGTGATATATGTGAATCAAAAAAGCCTATTCCTTACAATGCATCTGAATTCATTACATCGATCAGTCTAACCTTTCCTGTACAGCAGAGTTCAAACCAATCCGCCAAGGTTTCAAGAACAGCGCTAGCATGTACAGGAAATCACACAAAAATATACAAATACAACATGAACAGGTAAATCTTGTTAAGACAGATACTAGCCGTTACATAGCTTAAGAAAACTGTAGTGAAGGCAGGGAGCGGGATGCGCCAGGGCAGTCCTGGCACCACAGCCACTACCGCAAATCACAACTATGAAAATTCCTCTCTTCCTGGAAAGGATGAGGGGGTTGCAAACACCTTGGAATGGAGCACTTGTGCAGTGTCTGTGACTGTTAAGAGGAATTTTCACAAGCAGCACTAACAACAAAGAGGACCTGCAGCTCTGGGTTTGTTTGAGCACAATTATCAACCACAAGATTATTCCCTACAGTGTGAATTGCAGTGAAAGCAATATAATTCAAAGTGCATTACCAAAGCAGCCAAGTTGAAAACATATTTGACTTCGAGAAGTTTAACGATTTGGCACTAGTGTAACTAAAATGAGAAATTTCCAAATATAATGAACAACCCTGTCTGCGTTGTCCTGCAGTTCTGTCACTGACATGGGATTCTAGAGCACTATTCCACACTTTTATGAAAGAGTAAACTGTGAAGAAGCACTGACCGATATGTACTGGTAGAAGCAGGATCTTCCAGAGACCAATGCAAGTCTGGATATAAAATACCCTGCCAATTACAGGGTATGTCCACTCGTTCTAGTGATCTAGTCACAACAATACGGTGGAAAACGTTTGTGTGAAGTCAGTTTGTACGCGTGTGTCAAATCTTATACTATCTTCAATACATTCCTTGATATGTTTTATCATGCAGACCTTGCAGCATTTTAAGAGACTCGTTCTCTTAATAAATTCAGGTTTCTGAAGATAAGGTCTCAAAAACTGGACTATGCCTTCCAGGTCCATGTAACACTTTCTATAGCTAAATCGGTTTCCTTTACAAGCCAGAACCCTTTTAACTGCCCCAGTTTGCAACAACAAAAAATAAATAAAGATATCTAGTGAAGTGGGAGTTGAATGTGTTAAAACACTATAACCCCGTTTGAAACATAACAAAATACTAATTCATTTTTATTTGTGTTATGAAAAATACAAAACAGATGGCATCTAAGATGACTAAAAATCTACACAACATCTTTGCACCAGATTTTAGATCACATCACGATCTCCTCCATGGTCTCTATGAAAGATCCCTCAAGACAAGTGATGTCAAGCCCACCCATTTTAATACACCAGTTGGACAAAAATGGCCTAGTTCAGTGATAGAGAACATTTAGCACTATGGATTTTGTTTCCCAAGATGCTCTCCCAGCCATTTGGCACTTATTGTACTCATGCATTGTAAATGCTATTTGTTTAAGGTTTTTCGTTGTTCTCTTTGTTTTAAGGGAGGGTTTATTTTTCCCCCCAAAGCCAAAGTTGTTCCACAAATCACAGGGACTGAGAAAGCTTTAAAAAAAAATCCTCATCACATTTTAAGATGTAATTCAGCTCAATTAAATTGTCATGACCTAAAATTAAAAAAAAAAATGTTTTTAAATTGTTAAAAAGGGATTTCAATATTTATTGGTGAAATGCATTTGTGGGCTATGTTAATATATTGATGCAAGGAGTACTTAATTGTTACGTAAGCCTAACAAAGGGGATAACAAATATCTGTAAAATGTAGGAGTCGGGCAGACATATTTACACTCATTGTTTTGTTGACCCATGGAAGAATAAAAAAAATAAAAAATGATTTATCTTTCCAGGAACCATGACACCCGGGGTCTTCAGGCAGTTATGGAGTTAGCGATAACAATAATATGCTTACGTGTATTTGGACCATTAGTAGTGTACATATATTAAATATAAAGTACACAAAAAAAAAACAAATATAACTTCCCTTCATAGAATAATGCAAAATGTAGATTTCCCATGAGCAAAGTTCTCTGGAAAGGAAAAACAAATTCTGTGACATTCCTAGAAAGCAAAGCTTTTTAATTTTGATAGTTCCACCCAATATTTCTTCAGATTCCATTAAAAAAAAGCATTGCCACTTTAAACACTGGTGTTTTCTCCACTAGGCAGGTACTTGTGAAAGGGATAAAGTTGCATAAGTTGGACAATTTTTCAAACCTGATAATTAGGATGTAAATGTCCCTTGACAATTCTCTACAATTCCCAGTTTACCAAGTAAACTTTTTTTTCCATTTAATACATGTGTTAGGATCTAAACCAAGGCTAAGCAGTGTACAGCCATTTTGTTCCAGTTTCTTTGATGTCTGCCTATAAAGTACTCGACATTTATGGAAACATGCTAAAGAGGTCAAAAATGAATATTTCTTAAGTATCTAAAAATTAGAAACACCCATTATAAATCCGGTTAAAAAAAATAAAAACCCTATCAAACGTACCTGTAATCTAGCCCCTGCAAAGTCTCCTCTAAGTAGAAGCTTCAGCCTCGATGATCTTATTCCAAACCAAAAGCTTTTCACAGATACACTGGGGGACAGTGTGCAGAAATAGTCGCACTCCATCAATCTGTTGCATGAATAGCGTTTGGCATCACATGAGATGATACATTAAGAGCGTGTGTACACACAACCCTTGCTTATTAGTGCATTTCTGCACCCAGTGATATCAAGTGGACTGGAGTGAAGTACAAATTTCAAATGTCATGTTTCTCAGAGAAGCAGAAAATGCAAAGTAAAACAAATGAATCATTTAATGACACATTCTCTAAGCAACTAGTGGACCCTTCATCTACCAAATGTGTGGATGGCAAGGTCACCTCCAAGGACTGCTTGCTGATCAAATCCACTTTTCACTAACAGATCAAATAAGCAAATTTACAGATTAAGATATGTTTCAAGCAGGCCAACAATGATTACATTTTATTTTCTATGAAGAAATACAACACCATTCAGAACCTAATCCAGAAGTAATAGCGGCCAATGGTACATGTGCACCAATCAACACACAACACCAACCCAATTTTTCTCATATAGATATGTTGAATTCAATGAGCCGTGCATGGCCGGCTCATTGGCTCTAAGGGTTAGCTGAGCTCTTTCCGCCAATGAGTGCAGCTCTTAACCATTGAGCTTCTTTCAGTACAGTAGTTTCTATTTGCAGATGAGGCAGTGACCTGGAGCACAGCAGACCCCAGGTAAGTTGTCAAGCCGTTCTTAAAGGGACAGTATAGGCACCTAGACCACTTCATCTCATTGAAGTGGTCTGGGTGCAGTGTCCCTGTCCTCCTTAGTCCTGCAATGTAAATCTGCAGTTTTTGAGAAACCGCAATGTTTAAATTGCAGCACTAAGACAGCCACTAGAGGCGCTTACGGGATTTTACTGGACATATGGTAGCCTGACGCTGGACGTCCTCATGCTCTGCACGAGGACATCCAGCATCAGAGAAATCTCCACAGGAAAGCATCCGATGCCTATTGCGCTCACCATGCAACACTTTCTTTTAACCCCCTTAAGGACCAAACTTCTGGGATAAAAGGGAATCATGACATGTCACACATATCATGTGTCCTTAAGGGGTTAAGCAAAAGATTAAAAAACTAAATATGAATACAAGGAAAGTATTGTAATTTAACTCAATAACAGTAATCTAAAAAATTTGCCATAAGCACCATCAATGTTATAGGAAACATAATGGTATAATATTAATAATAATAATAATAATAATCTAATTCAATATATTGATATATGTACACACACACACACACACACACACACACACACTTTTTTCCCTGCTGCCCTAAAAAAGGACTTAGCATCCACCCGCTTTGAGATGATATTAAATAAAAGGTCAGGCAGGCTGATAAATGCCACTATTTAATTTCACTCCTAGAGTAGTGGAATCCAAGGGAGACTAAGAAAGAGCAACCCACTGTTGGATACCAAACTTGAGGAAACAGAATCCTGAATTAAAAGGGAATAGTTACAATACCACTATACTACAGACCCTTCACCTTGTAAGACCCATTCAAGGTGGGGTCAATCTTCTATTATACATCTGATCAAAATTCTGTCTTTTCATCCCACTATACCTCTGCTTTCTAAATCAAGATCTCGCCAGGTCTCCAGACCAAACCAGAATTCATTTTGTATGTCTCAGTAAAAATAAAAGAACATAGCAAAGAACCCTCTCAAAATGCAAGGCATCAGCAGTAGAGAAGCAAGAAGAAATGGAACTGTCAAGATGCAACTACATTGAAAATGGATCAGGAATAACCAACCCCACCCCATATGAAAATCCAGGCGACCTCAGGGGTCCTACCACACTGTAAATGAACTATTAATTGTCGGGTCAGCACTCACATCAACTGGATCAGAACCAATCTATTTTTACAATAGCATTAATAGTGACTAAAAATAAAAAGAAAGAAAAGAACCATACTGTGAACTAGATATGGTCAGGCAGTACACACGACATGAAATAACATTTTTTTTTTTTTGTCATTTCAATTGACCCAGTGTGCCCACTATTTACACAGAGTCCATTCTGATGGCAGCGCCCTGATACCCACCATATATAATAATAATATTATTATAACATGTCACCATGGATGGGCTGTATACACACATTGTGAATGTCACTATACCCATCATTATTATTCTCCTAATGTAATTCCCTTAATGCTGTCTAGGAGTGTGTTCCATTTTTCCATCCCCCCCCCCAAGGATGGGAGGCAGCAGTAGCACTCTCACTCCCATCACGCCCAGGCAGTGTTCCTCTGACAGTGATTGCTGGGAACCATCAGCCGGCTTTGACTTCTCTCCAAGCCATCCTCCAATAGCAGCAGGTCAGTGCCCCCGGGCCCATTGCCCCCCGGACTAGGTGATGCCAGCCCGCTGCCAAACCAGCAATGCCCCGCTGTGTGCCCCCCCCCTTACCTCTCCCAATGTCTCCGGTTGCTCCGGTGCAGGTTAGGGAGCGAGGAGAGGCAGAGAGGTGACTTGCGCGCTCACCAGTAGAACGGAGTTGTACCCGCGAGGCCACCGTAAACAGCGAGCCCCACCCACCAGAGCAGCCCCGCCCAGAGCTGCCGTGATTGGCAACTGAGCGACACGAGTGGGGGACAAATCACGTGATCCGAGAGGCATTGTGGGACGAAGCAACTCGTCTAAAGAAAGCAGCCATATTGAGAAGGTCGGAATATAGTCTTAAATCTACTGATTATTAACCTTCATCTCACATGGAAACAGGGCCTGGAACTGTGACCTGTAACACAGCCTAATTCATTACTGACATAAGGGGAAGCTAGCCTTCCTTATTGTTGTGTAAAACGCTTTCCCTTGCTTGAATGAAAACAAACAGGGCTATTTACTAAAGTGAGAACTGCCAGTAATTCAAAGTGGATTTAAAGGACCACTCTAGGCACCCAGACCACTTCAGCTTAATGAAGTGGTCTGGGTGCCAGGTCCAGCTAGGGTTAACTAATTGTTTTATAAACATAGCAGTTTCAGAGAAACTGCTATGTTTATCAATTAGTTAAGCCTTCCCCCTAATCCTCTAGTGGCTGTCTCACTGACAGCCGCTAGAGGCGCTTGCGTGATTCTCACTGTGAAAATCACAGTGAGAGCACGCAAGCGTCCATAGGAAAGCATTATGAATGCTTTCCTATGTGACCGGCTGAATGCGCGCGCAGCTCTTGCCGCGCGTGCGCATTCAGCCGACGGGGAGGATCGGAGGCGGAGAGGAGGAGGAGAGCTCTCCGCCCAGCGCTGGAAAAAGGTAAGTTTAACCCCTTTTACCCTTTCCAGAGCCGGGCGGGAGGGGGTCCCTGAGGGTGGGGGCACCCTCAGGACACTCTAGTGCCAGGAAAACGAGTATGCTTTCCTGGCACTAGAGTGGTCCTTTAAAGATTTAGGAGAGACTGTCAGAATTACCAACATTCTCCATGTCATATGTTTTGCGTTAAACTATTTTGGTCTTACATATGGAATTCATGTTGAATTCCTGACAAGTCTCCCTCTCTCTGGCAGGGTTAATCACTAAAGTAAGAGTTTAAAGGGACACTCCAGTGCAGGGCCGGACTGGAAACTAAAAGCAGCCCTGGATAAAAATTCTATACTAACCCAATAATGTGTCGCGCCAGCATAGTGTGCTGATATAGAGGGTGAAAAAATAACTTGAAATTGAAAACTCTTACTCCAACGAACGAACGCATATAGGGCTTCAAAATAAACAAAAGAGTGCCTTTATTTTAAGTAGACGTACATTTGCATGTAATCAATGTTTCAGTACAACTACTTTGGCCTATTAAGGACATTTTAGTAATGGTACTGAAATGCTGAATGTCTGCAGTTGCACAACTGAAAAAAAATTAAGTTATCTTGCTCATTTTGAAGTCCTATGGTTGCGCTCTTCACTTTGAATGTTATTGTGCATGAGTAGGCAACTAGCAACCAGACTGGGCCAATACGTGCTCATTACATATGTGTATATATTAATGACTTTTATGTGTGTATTATGCATATATAAATGTATATTAATATATGTGTAAATATTGTAGGCATATTTATATATGTTACTAATACACACATCAATATACATGCATATATATATATATATGTGTGTGTGTATTACTGTCAGGATCACATCAATTACGTCTATTACGTTTACCTTGTTTAGTGTATCTTGTCTCCTTTTTGTCTCTTACAGCGACCCTTGTGTATCTTTTACTTCATCCCAGCCCCTGCGTGTTTCATTTTACCTTTCTCCAGCCTCTGTATGTCTCTTTCCCCTAGCCCCTTTTGTGTATGTCTTAGCCCCAGCCCCATTGTCTTTCTCCCCTTCCAAATCTCATCTGTGTGTCTCTTTCTAACTCCAGACTCTGTGTGCCTCTTTCTCTTCTCCCAGCCACTCTGTCTCTTTTCCCCCCAACCCAGCATTGCCTCCCACAAACCTTGTGTGTCACTTTGTTCCCCTTCCCTTCTGTATGTCTCTTTGTCCCCCCAACAAACCTTCTGTATGTCTCTTTGTCCCCCCAACAAACCTTCTGTGTTTCACTTTGTCCCCCCAACAAACCTTCTGTGTGTCTTTGTCCCCGCAATAAACCTTCTGTGTGTCTCTTTCTCCCCTCTCCTCCCTGTGTCTCTCTTCCCCATCTCCTCCCTGTGTCTCTCTTCCCCATCTCCTCCCTGTGTCTTTCTCTTACCCCTCTGTCTCTGGGTCCCCCCTTCCCCTATGTCTCTCTATTACCCCTCTATCTTGTCACAGGAGGACCGAGGGAGGGGGCAGAGCTAACTACCATGCTCCCTCACGGTTCCCATAATTCTTATCATGGACACATCATAGAGTAATCACTACTCTATGATGTGGCTGTGCTGGGAATTGTGGGAACTGCGAGGGAGCATGGTAGTTAGATCTGCCCCCTCCCTCAGTCCTCCTGTGCTGACAGCTGTACTGCTGTCAGTATCAGTGAGTGTGCCACTGGACTGGGTGAGCGGCCGCCCGGCACACTCACTGATATTGACAGCAGTTATACAGCACAGGAGATGGGGCTGCCGGCCGCAAGGTAAGTAACCCCCTCAGTGTGTGCCGCTGGACCGGCCACCCGGCAGCACCAACATGCGGCCGCGATATTATTAAAAACAGCTGCAGGGCTCCCTCTCAATACGGAGTAAGAGTTCTGCAGTCCCCAGGTGCCTCGGCCCACCGGGAAATTTCCCGGTATCCCGGTGGGCCAGTTCGGCCCTGGAGATATAGTAAGGTCAGATGGGCTAAAGGATGGGGAGATGCATCTATGGACATTTGATTTAAGGATCATTTAAGCAAAAACAAAGGGAAAGATGGAAAATTACAGCGGTAAGACAGAGGTATTCATGTAGGGAAATACAATATTTAAAAAAAAAAAAAACAAGAAAGATATATGGGCCTGAGCTGGTTAAACTAACTTAACATAATGGAGAAGACAAAGGTGATAACATAAGCAATGTGCCAGGGATAAGCAAAGTATGATTAGCACAGGTTGTAGTTACAAAGACATGGAAATATATACATTGAAAATAATAAAATAATATTCACTAAATATTAAAACACACACAACAAAAATAACAGGGTATGTAAAAATATAATGAAATGTTGGGCGCCCAGAAGGCTACCTCTTGCAAAGGGCAGTGGAGCAGTTGATGGAGATCTGGGTTGTTTGCTGGGCTGGGTAAGCTTTAAAATCAGGTTGTTGCAAAGGGCAGTGGAACAGCTGATGGAGCTCTGGGTTGTTTGCTGGGCTTGGTAAGTTTTAAAATCAGGCTGTTGCCTTTAGAATGACAAAGCATCATGGAAGATGTAGTTTTAAAACATCTGGGAATCTATCATTTGGACATCCCTACACTACACAAACACATTGCTTGCATTCGATATGTACACACACAATGCAATCACTATATGCACTGCATCACCTACACAAGCACAGACACTGCATTCACTATGTGTGACGGACAAGACAGACACTATATGTGGGTCCCCAGATTCCTCTTGTGTTTTAGTCACCCTGTGCCCAGTATTAGTGCAGAGTATGTTTAATGTATTGGTTGTCTGTGCCTCTTCCCCTCCCCTTTTTCCTGTCCTATTGTTTCCCCAGCAGGGCGTTGTCCCAAGGACACTGCAAGATCAGTTTATACTAGCTGCTTTGTCCCTTCTCAATCTCCAATCAGCCCTTGCAAGTCTCACCAACTGGGTCTGAAGTGCTCCAGGGTCCCTGAAAGCTACGAGGAAGTGGACTTGGCAGAGGTACTCGGTTGGAGTACTGGAGCTCTGTCACAATTGGTGGCAAGCGATGGGATTGCTTCCTAGTTAGTGACGAAACCAGCGCATCTTTGGGGACACCCACCTACGGGAAGTGGGGATATGGAAGGCACGTACAGTCGGGCAGTATCGTACTTTGACGCAAAGCTCCAGGGGTAGTTACAGGAGGTTCTGCGTAGTACTTATTACCCTATCCCAGCAGAGAGAGAAACAGAATGGAGGGTGGCGCTTCGAACCGATCTCTGGAAGGAGGACCTCGACGGAATTCGACCCTTCCGGAGCGAGGACCTCCTGACCACCAACCAGTGCCGATGGGAACAAGCAGAGTGGCAGATTAGGGATGTGCATGGGCAAAAAATTTGGTTCGGAAATTCGGGTAACTAAAAATATTAGTCTACTTTGGCAATTCAGACCAATGGCATTCGGTTCGGCACTGCGGAACTTCGGCACTTCAGACATTCATAAGCATCTGAATGTCCGAATGGCATGAAATTTGTACGAAGGTACATTCGGAACGAAACAAATTGCACATGTCTACATTATATATCCTATATAATAATTGCCTAAGGATGTTTGTCCGATGCAGTCAGGCACAGTAGAGACTGCGCGAGACTGCATGGAACAAACATCCCATGCCAGGCGGCGAGAAAGCATACTGTGCTCTTGGAGCACAGCTCCCTTGCATGTCCTTCAGGGTCCGCTGGCAGCCGTGATGTGACGCGTACAGGATATGACGTCAATTCACAAAAGGAATTATCTTGTTGGTCAAGATTCCTGTCATCATTCACATAATTTTCCCTCCCTCTCTCTTATTTTGCCACTTTTCAGAAATCCGAAATCACTTCGGCGCTTCAGCACTTCCGAGCTAACGAACTTCGGCACTTCAGAACTTCGGCACTTTCGGACATTCGTAAGCATCCGAATATCCGAATGGCATAAAATTCGTACGAATGTACATACAGAACGAAACGAATCGCACATGTCTACTGCGGATGCCGTTCCTGGGAGACCAGCCATTAGAGGAATGGGTAATAGAACTGGAGACGCTTGTCACGACTGAGTGTGGTTGGATGAACCATACCGGGCCTTGCAGTGGCATGCATTCTTTATCTACCCAGGGCTGGTCAATCTCAAATGCATCGAGGGAGAGTCTGAGATACAATTTTATACACAAACGAAGTGGAATAAAGTGTGGTGGCAACCTGAAAGGTTGTCACAATCACCTGAGTGGAAACCCCTTACACCACTCAAAAGATACAATAAAACAAATACATACAATGTCGTAGGTGAATCACACTTCCAATAATGTCTAAAAGGAATATACAAAAAGCAACATAGTATAATACTGTTATAACAATGTAGTAATAGGTGTGGGAGTCTGGTACTCACAAGCCTAGAGCCAAATCACAGCATATGGCTCTCATGGATGTTGCCTTGGGACTCTTTGTACAGGATGTCCCTCTCCTGTTCTTGGACAGCCTTCAGTCAGGAAATAATCCAATGATGTCTTTTTTGAAAAAATCACTTTTATTACTCCACAATTTGGAGTGAGATGCAGTAAAATACCACAAGATAAAAAAAATAAAATATAAGCAATATAAAACAGACTTGCAATTAGTCCTGCCACTGGCAATTAAAGTCCAAATGCTCCGAAACGCGTTTCGCCCCGTGCCAGGGGCATTTTCAATCGGTATATGGGAGTCTTCTCTCTTTCGGCGTCTTCTTAACTTCCTCCTTCATTGTACTTCCGGGTTTCGGCTTGCGCTTGGAACGCAACGTGCGTTCCACAGCCAACGGCGTATTCATCACTTCCTTGCGCTTGGAACGCAACGTGCGTTCTACCGCCGGCGGCATGTTCGTCACTTCCGGATATTGGCGGTCTCTGTTAATTGATGTCACTGGAACGCATGCTGATTCAACCATGCGTTCCACCAACATTAAAACGTTACTCCTTTTTTCTCGAATGTAATCAGCTTACTAATCTCAGTTTTGATACCTTAGAGTGACATCTTTCAGATGTTCTTTTCCCCTTTATAATTATCAAAATATATATTGTATTCTTCCTTTCTTTTAAATTTCTGAATTTCAGCAGCATACTTATTTACTAAAAAGTATAGTATGGGGAAAAGGACATCCGTTCTAACTTACAATTTAAAGTGATATTGTGCAAAAATATGTGAGTGATATTATAAAAATATCTAAAATATATTATAAGTATACATGACATTTTTACATGGATTCTTTTAAAAAAAAAAAACACCTTTAGTTCAATAAAACTCACACTCTCTCCTTGTGTTAAAGGGCTATTAAGGGAACTACTTGTTAGAGTAAAATATTTAATGTTGGTGGAACGCATGGTTGAATCAGCATGCGTTCCAGTGACATCAATTAACAGAGACCGCCAATATCCGGAAGTGACGAACATGCCGCCGGCGGTAGAACGCACGTTGCGTTCCAAGCGCAAGGAAGTGATGAATACGCCGTCGGCTGTGGAACGCACGTTGCGTTCCAAGCGCAAGCCGAAACCCGGAAGTACAATGAAGGAGGAAGTTAAGAAGACGCCGAAAGAGAGAAGACTCCCATATACCAATTGAAAAAGCCCCTGGCACAGGGCGAAACGCGTTTCGGAGCATTTGGACTTTAATTGCCAGTGGCAGGACTAATTGCAAGTCTGTTTTATATTGCTTATATTTTTTTTTTTTTTATCTTGTGGTATTTTACTGCATTTTACTCTATCTCACTCCAAATTGTGGAGTAATAAAAGTGATTTTTTCGAAAAAGACACCATTGGATTATTTCCTGACTGAAGGCTGTCCAAGAACAGGAGAGGGACATCCTGTACAAAGAGTCCCAAGGCAACATCCATGAGAGCCATATGCTGTGATTTGGCTCTAGGCTTGTGAGTACCAGACTCCCACACCTATTACTACATTGTTTTAACAGTATTATACTATGTTGCTTTTTGTATATTCCTTTTAGACATTATTGGAAGTGTGATTCACCTACGACATTGTATGTATTTGTTTTATTGTATCTTTTGAGTGGTGTAAGGGGTTTCCACTCAGGTGATTGTGACAACCTTTCAGGTTGCCACCACACTTTATTCCACTTCGTTTGTGTATAAAATTGTATCTCAGATTGTATATTTAATTCCCCTTTTATATACTACGTTGAGGATTGATAACATGTCCTATCTAGAAGACAGAAATTACACTGTTAAAAATATTGATCATATGTTCTTAGAAACGGAAGAAATTACAAATAATATAGAATATATCAACACAGATAAATGTAAGAATAACTTGGAAAAAACCCTAATTCGCGAAATGAAAATAAAATGGGAAATAGCCACTTTAAAAAAATATGCCACCGAACAAATAACACCGAGAGGGCTTAGGTTTGAGAAAGATCCCACCTTTGACAAAGAAAATTTAAATTTCATGTCAGGGTGGAACAAGCTAATTGAAGGTTTTTCCTTCAGTGTAATTGGATACATAGTATCTAGGAGGGAAGAAACACTAATACAAATAGACGAAGAGATTAGTACATGGAAACAAAAGCTTAGTGAAACCTCCAGCCCAGAAACATTTAATCAAATTATAAAAGAAATTAAAATAAAGGTGGAAAAGGCAGAAAAAGAAACTATTGCAATAAAAAAAAAAAAGAAATACTTAAGGGACACAAATGATTATAAAACAGGTAACATCAGGTTCCCGAAAAGAGTGAACAAGAAATATCAGAGAAACCCAAGGAAGGAAGGTGACCAAATACATAAAGAACCCTTGAGGTACATCAGTCATAGAGATCGCTCAAGATTTACGATAAACACTAGGAACAATAGAGAAATGCCCTCTAGAACACAGCCTAAGAAACAAATACAAGATCAGGGAGAAAACAGGCAAGTGAGAAGGCCCCCTGCTAGCAGTCCCTCCCAACCAAAGACATCAACTTCAGTTTATTACCACCCAAACAGAAGCTATAGAGATGTCGCGAAAGAAGGCCTATGGAAGATAAGAAAAGAATCCCCACAAAAAATTAGGAATAATGAAAGATATATAAATAGAAATAATCCCCCACCATATCATGCCAAAAGAAGGAGTATCACTCCGAGAAGGCAAAGAGAAAAAAGCAGTAATACAGTCTTGAGACCTGAGGACACAAGGGAAAGAGAGCTCACAAGGAGACAAGAATTCAGAGGAGATACTAAGTCTAGAGAGGAAAGAAATAGAAAGAAGAACAGTAAATGTCGAACAGATATCTACAGAGCAATACCAAAGAAGCCCACCGGTTTTTCGGAAGGAACCCACAACAGGAAGATTGAAGTGGCAAGAGAAACCGACATCTTGGGAATCCCCAGGCAAACGCCAAAGGTCCAGAGAACAAGAGACAGAAGAAGAGGAAAGAGGGAACAAAGACAAGAAGGGAAGGATATTTGGTATCAGATATTACTGTAGGTGAAAGTTTAGGATCCAGTGATCATCAGTCAGTGTGGTTTAATATAAGAACAGTGACTGAGTCACACCACACAAAAACAAAAGTTTTAGACTTTAGAAAAACAGACTTTTCTAAAATTAGAATATGTGTAAAGGAGTCATTATAAGACTGGAGCAACTTAAATGGAGTCCAAAATAAATGGGATTATTTAAAAGCTGCACTACTGAAGGCAACAGAAAATTGCATTAGGCTTGTCAGTAAAAGCAAAAAATTCAAGAAACCACTGTGGTACTCCGCAGATGTGGCCAAAATAGTAAAAAACAAAAAGTTAGCATTTAGTAATTATAAAAAAACCCAGAGTGAGGAAGACAGAATGACCTATAAGATTAGGCAGAAAGAGGCTAAGCAAGTTATAAGAGCTTCCAAATCACACACAGAAGAGAAAATAGCACAGTCAGTAAAAAAGGGGGACAAAACTTTTTTTAGATACATAAATGAGAAAAGAAAAGTAAAACAAGGATTAGTTAGATTAAAAACAAAAGAAGGAAGGTATGTAGATGAGGATAAAGGTCTAGCTGACTGCCTCAATGAATATTTTTGTTCGGTATTTACAGCTGAAAATGAAGGAAAGGGACCTCTGTTAAAAAAAAGGATAAATGAGTCATTTATTACACGTGAGTTTACAGAGGAAGAGGTTCTATTTCAACTGTCAAAAGTAAAGACAAATAAGTCAATGGGACCTGATGGAATACACCCAAAGCTATTAAAAGAGCTTAGTGGTGTACTAGCAAAACCATTAACAGATTTATTTAACCAATCATTGTTAACAGGAGTAGTCCCAGAAGATTGGAAGTTAGCGAATGTTGTGCCCATTCACAAGAAAGGTAATAGGGAGGAGTCGGGCAACTATAGGCCAGTAAGCCTTACTTCAGTAGTGGGGAAAGTGATGGAAACCATGTTAAAGGATAGGATTGTTGAACATCTAAAAACACATGGATTTCAAGATCAGAGACAACATGGGTTTACTTCAGGGAGATCATGCCAAACTAATCTTATTGATTTTTTTGATTGGGTAACTAAAATTATAGATCAGGGGGGGCGGGGCCTGACTGCTGAGCAAACTGGTCGCACTAAACCGGAGCTCCGTGAGACAACCATGAAAACAAGCGACTATTACTCAATAAATCACGCTGAGCTCCCTAATCCGACACAACAGAGCAGGGGTGGCACCCAGGGACCTATCTGGCTGGACCACCGGACTCAGGGAGGCAAGCTGAAGCAAATGCAGAGTTGCGGCCTACCAGGGTGTGCAGGCGCGGGAGAGGCGGCCGACCTCCCCGCCGACGGACAAGCCAGAAAACTTTGCAACGCTCCAGATCCCGATCACCCCCCCCCCCCCCTCACCGGTGAGGGATATCCCGGCACGAACGATCGAACAAGCGACAAACATGCTGGCAGACTCCGCATGGGGATGAATAAGCTCTCAACCAAACGAGACCTACTGGGCCCGGACAAGATGGCGGCAGGGCCGCAGCCCAAGACCAAGCACACACTACTCAAACCACCCAAGCACGCACTAGAGTACATTACCCGGCTAAGTACCTACCTGTGGGCAAGACACAAGACCCAGAGGCAGCTATTCAGGATAGCCATGAGAGAGGTGATGGCATGGATCCGCCCTGCCACTCGGCGCAGCATACAGGGTAACCCACGCCGCGAGTACAGAGCGGCCTTCCAATTGCAACGGAGCCGAAACTCAAAAGGGCGGGCACAAGCACCGGGTCACCCACACGAAGCGGCCCCAGCAACAATCAACCAGCACCTAGCTGCAGACCAGCCATACACCCCCGCAAAAAGCAGATCGCAGCAAGCATTCACTGGAGGAAGACGAGTCCGCGCTTACAAGCCACCATACCGTATGGTGCACTCCTGGTGGCAACGTTCACAAGTACTGGGAATACCCAGAGGCTCGGGACCGGTGGAGGGACTCTGCTTCTTGTCTGCCGGCGGGATGCAGGAGCACGCAGGCATCCGAGGCGGGCAACGACCTCGCACACTGTCAGGTGGACTCAGGTTCTCAGGGGCTGGCAGCCTGCCATTACTGGGCATTGGCTAAGCAAACCCACGCACTGGACTCACACCCCAGTTGGGGCTTGCTGTTACTCCACGGACTGATGTTTGTCGACCCCATGCTGGACTGTTTGTTTATTTTTCTTATTACATATCATTTCCTATCACCCAACGTCTAATCGTTTGTTATAGCCTACCTAGTTTTAAATGCCTGTTTACTATGAGCACATAGCTGAAGCACCTAATGCACAGCGGGCAGGTCCACAAACGATATCTATTGTTTAGCATAGTCCATACTGGTTAATTTACCTAGCACAGAGATATCGAATCAGTCCCTACTTAATACATATATCTACCGCAATTGTGTACATTTGCAGTAATCTTGTTAATTCTTCACTGCTCACCTTCCACTGATTCAATACCTACTAATGCCTCAACTGAGCAGTTTACCCTTAGGTGCATTACAAATCTGTATATGATATGTCTCCCATGACTGCATGTTAACCGTGTACTATGTTTAATACGCCTCTAAGGCCAACTTTGTTCGTGGATATTTTTAGTTAATCACCTAGCTAATCGAACCACTGTTTAACTACTAAAGCGATGACATTCACTATAACTCTTAACCCTAAGCTACCGTTACCTAGCGATAAGTAACTCAGAATGACAAATGTACTTAGCCAGCTTGTACCTAGCATGTTCTATTACTAAAAAATCTGTGCGTTTCATCTAAATGCTGCTTGACTGTTAACAAATCTGTGTGTTCAACTGTCTGATTATGCTGTTGTGGCATTATTAGCACGCTCATGTTATTTCTGCACAGCAAAAATAAAGAATTAAGAAAAAAAAATTATAGATCAGGGTGGTGCAGTAGACATTGCTTACCTAGATTTCAGTAAGGCTTTTGACACTGTTGCACATAGAAGGCTTATCAATAAACTGCAATCTTTGAGTTTGGATTCCAATATTGTTGAATGGGTAAGGCAGTGGCTGAGTGACAGGCAACAGAGGGTTGTAGTCAATGGAGTATATTCGAAGCTTGGGCTTGTCACCAGTGGGGTACCTCAGGGATCTGTACTTGGACCCATTCTCTTTAATATTTTTATTAGTGATATTGCAGAAGGTCTTGATGGTAAGGTGTGTCTTTTTGCGGATGATACTAAGATATGTAACAGGGTTGATGTTCCAGGAGGGATAAGCCAAATGGCAAATGATTTAGGTAAACTAGAAAAATGGTCAGAGTTGTGGCAACTGACATTTAATGTGGATAAGTGCAAGATAATGCATCTTGGATGTAAAAACCCAAGGGCAGAGTACAGAATATTTGATAGAGTCCTAACCTCAACATCTGAGGAAAGGGATTTAGGGGTGATTATTTCTGAGGACTTAAAGGTAGGCAGACAATGTAATAGAGCAGCAGGAAATGCTAGCAGAATGCTTGGTTGTATAGGGAGAGGTATTAGCAGTAGAAAGAGGGAAGTGCTCATGCCATTGTACAGAACACTGGTGAGACCTCACTTGGAGTACTGTACACAGTACTGGAGACCATATCTTCAGAAGGATATTGATACCTTAGAGAGAGTTCAAAGAAGGGCTACTAAACTGGTTCATGGATTGCAGGATAAAACTTACCAGGAAAGGTTAAAGGATCTTAACATGTATAGCTTGGTGGAAAGACGAGACAGGGGGGATATGATAGAAACATTTAAATACATAAATGGAATCAACACAGTAAAAAAGGAGACTATATTTAAAAGAAGAAAAACTACCACAACCAGAGGACATAGTCTAAAATTAGAAGGACAAAGGTTTAAAAATAATATCAGGAAGTATTACTTTACTGAGAGGGTAGTGGATGCATGGAATAGCCTTCCAGCTGAAGTGGTAGAGGTTAACACAGTAGAGGAGTTTAAGCATGCGTGGGATAGGCATAAGGCTATCCTAACTATAAGATAATGCCAGGGACTAATGAAAGTATTTAGAAAACTGGGCAGACTAGATGGGCCGAATGGTTCTTATCTGCCATCACATTCTATGTTTCTATGATATAGATTCCTCAGGAATCTTTAACCTTACCGACCATGCATTAACAAATGAAGAAATAAAAGTTTTTTTAAAAAGGTCTGAAGTTTGCCCCCACAGCTGAAATAAATACATTTGACTTCTTTATAGACATGAACAAGTTTATGAGAAATTTATCCTTAAAAAAGTTTTTCAATGACAGGGATCGCCCTGTGATTGAATCACTGGATGGTGAACAGAATTCAACATATGTACAAACTCAATTAAAAGACAAGGGGGCGGAGCTTGACCGCCGACGAAAATGGCCGCGCACTAGGAGAGCTCCGTGGCGGCAATAAACTAACAGCACACACCGGGGGCAATAAAGCCCGCATCGAGCAGCAACAGACCGAGCGCAACACTCACCAACCACACCGGATCGCAACAGGATGGGAGGAGGGAGGAAACTAAAGACCGGAACGGCCGTGGCTCCAATCTTCAAACCCAGGCCGGAAAAAGAGGCGCCAGGTACGCACAGCCAGCAGGCCTCAGACTATGACTCAGACAATAGCACAGCCAGCCACAAAACGGACACATCAGCACCCCTCACTAAAAGAGACCTGAAAGAAATGCTGACAGAGATGAAATCACTAGTGGGAGAGGAGCTGACTAAACACTTAGCTCCACTCAAGGAAGGGCTCACAGACCTCTCCAAACGCACCTAGGTGATGGAAGACAAAATGGAGGATGTACTAGCCACCACCTCCACCCACGAGGCCTCCTTAAAAGAACTACAGGAGCAAATAACAAACTTAGAAGACATGCAAGAGGACCTAAACAATAGGTCCAGACGTAATAACATTCGCATCAGGGGGCTCCCTGAATCCTCCGCACCAGAAGCACTCACCGCTATGCTACACGAAGCATTCAGCAGCCTTCTACCTGACGCCCCGCCATCAGATCTCCTCCTGGACAGAGCCCACCGGGCCCTACGCCCACCCTCCTCGAACCCCACGCAGCCTCGCAACATCATCATCCGCTGTCATTACTTCCACATTAAGGAGGCGATAATGCGGGCGACAAGGGAGACCCCATTACAAATAGAAGGTCATACAGTACAACTATATCAAGACCTAGCACCTACCACCCTGCGAAAACGGCGGGAACTGAAACCACTGACCCAAGCCCTACAAGCTCAGAGGATACGCTATTCATGGGGCCATCCCTTTAAGCTAATGGTCCGCCACAACAACCGTACACTCACGCTAACTAGACCGTCAGAGGCCCAAGACTTTGCTGCGCAACTAGGCATCCACGACCTACGCGGAGACCTGAACACAGCCTCACAACCGCCTATGTCACAACGCCGAATGTGGGACCCGCAGCCTCAAAGAGACCGCAACAGAGGACAACGCTCCTCACAGTCCCACGCCTAAATCCAAGAAACTGAGCCGTTGCCGCACCCCTATCTCTCCTATAACTTCACAGCTCTACACCACAGCCCATTCAGACAACCACAGATCCCGATGACTCACAGACTTGCACACCGGAGGAACACGGATTGCAGACCCAGCAACGGACCCCGTTACGGGGGAGGGATGCCCCTCCGCTACCTGCCTGCCCTCCGGCCTCTGTGGAGCTCCAGTGATGACCAATGACGACCACAGCGACTACGCACACCACCAGCACAGGCCGCAGTCGGGCCTCCCCGCGCCTAGATGCTCACCAGTGAGACCACACAACAAACTAAAGAACACTGTAACACATCCTTCAGCCACATCTGGAGGGAGCCCCGGTGGGTTACGGGACCCGCTGGACGCTGATTGCCCCCCCGTCCAAGAGACAGAGAACCTTGAGAACTCAAATGACACTGGGCAAACCGTAAGAACCAAAATGGGACACTCTGTGTTTGATACGGGGGGATGGGGGAGGTAGAGGGAGGGGTTATCGGGGACCCTGGCGGCCGTCCCCCCTCCCTCCTCTCAGTTAGGTGGGGGGGGCGGCGGGCCGCGAAGGCACCAAGCCCCAGGGGGGGGGAGTGCACATGGAGGGTCGCTCCGGACTTGGCCCCTAATCGGTGAAATATACGCTGAACAGCCGAGGGCACCCTGGGTTACGCACTCGGGAGGGGGGAGGGTGTGTGGTCCGGGGCTCTGGTGGCCTTCCCCCCTCCGGAGGGTCGGGGGGGCGGTGGGCCGCGACGACCCTGGGCGGGGAGGAGGGAGGGACGACCCCGGGCCGGGGTGCTACCACCAAGCAGAACAGGAGCGCCCGGTGTCTGGGGATGGGTGGCGGGGGGCACGGATGGCTCGGGGCCCTGGCGGCCTTCCCTTCCCCCTCCCCCCCCCAGCGGGGTGCGGGGGGAACGGTGGGCCGCGACGGTCCTGAGTCGGGGGGGGGCTGAACCCTGACAAAACATGGCTCATATTTACCTCTGGTGTGCTCGGGCCGAGCTTACTACTGACCGGTCATCGGACCACAACAGACACGCCAATAGACCTAGTAACACACCACTCAACATGACCTAATGACGACAAGGGGTGCGGTGCGACACAGTCCCTCATGTAAATAGTTTAAGCAGGTCTCCGGAGACCAGTCCCCTCCTTGTTCCCCAACAGCACCTAGATCCGCACCCTCACCCCCCCGGCATCGGACACCGGGGGACGGGACAAGGACCGGGGAAACCCTGACCCTCACCTGTTGCATCCTAAGTTCCACTTAACCAGGTTCTGTAATAAGTTACAACTGCCCAAACGAAACGAAAATTGCCTGCCACCTGCTCCCACGTGGACGACCACTTCTCCCCCCACGACCTGACCCGTGCCGCTGGTCCTGGACCTTGTAGGCCCGAGAGACCACTGGCAACACCATCCACCTTTGTTGGCAATCAACATAAGCCCAGCACACCTACCCCCTACCCTAACTCGCCCGACCCACCAAATCCCACTGCTGCCCTCTGGGGACCACCTGGGCTCTGAACCCTAAAACCTAGCGCACCCACACCAAACGACACAGCACACAGCCTACCCATCCCAGGCCATGCCACTCCAACTACACTGTGTTTCCATCAACGCAAAGAGCCTCAACAACCCTAGAAAACGACACTCCCTACTACGATGGGCTCACAGCCAAAAAGCAGACATCCTCATGATACAAGAAACCCACTTTACACCCCACAAACAATTCCTACTCAAAAATAAACACTACAACCGCACCTTCCTTGCTAACTCACCAGATGCAAAAACCAAAGGGGTGGCCATCACTCTCAAATCATCATGCCCATTGACCGATGTGCAGGCCTTCCCGGACAAACAAGGGAGATATGTAACGCTCACAGGTAGAATAGGCTCCACAACCTACTCCATCACCTCCCTATACGCCCCCACGATCCCTGACCCACTGTTCTGGCACACGTTCTCTGCCCACTTAACAGCCCACTTAACAGCCCACAACGCCACATTCACCATTATAGGAGGAGACTGCAACGCCACCCACCAACCAACATTAGACCGCACTACCAAGTCCCAAAGCGAACCGCGACCCTCTCTCAACGACACCCTCTTTTCCAGCTTCCTAAGCACACACAACCTACTAGATATCTGGAGAGCCCAACACCCTTCCACCCTCGACTATACATACTACTCCCATCCCCACAACACCTACTCCCGCATCGACTACTTCCTTATCTCCCCAAACATTACCTCACGAATTACACACACCTCCATAGGCCACATCACCTGGTCGGACCACGCCGACATCTCCTTAACCCTCTCCATTCCCAACATGACGCGCCCATGGACATGGAAACTCAATTCACAACTTCTCCAAGACAAGCTAGTCACCATATCCATCGCAAAAGACATCAAAGAATACTTCACCCTGAACGACCCGTCAGTATCCTCCCCAATCACTTTGTGGGCGGCCCATAAACCGGTTATAAGAGGCAAACTGATAGCTATAGCGACAGCACGCAAAAAACAGCACAACAAACTATTAATGGACACCATAGCCGAGATAGGCCGCCTGGAAACCCTACACAAACGAAACCCGACCCCCCTACACCTTGAACAGCTCACAACAGCCAGGTCCTTACTCAAAAGCCTTTCTCTCACAGCCACAACCAAGGCACTCACGTGGACCAAACTAAAATATTACGAGAAAGGCAACAAGGAAGACTCTATGTTAGCAAAGCGCCTCAAACATCTGACTGAAACAAAACGAATATCCAAAATTCGCACCTCAGACGGCACAATGAGTGACACCCCACACACAATACGTGAAACATTCCGACAATACTTCACTTCACTATACAATCATACCCCAGACCCCCCAGCTGACCTAATCCAATCCCTAATGGGCAACTTCCTTGGGAAGCTCTCCCTCCCCTCCCTCACTGAGGAAGCCAGATCTCTGATCGCAGCAGACATCTCCCCAGAGGAAATTCAGGCAGCAATAAAGACCCTGAAGCCCAATAAAAGCCCAGGCCCCGACGGATTAACGGCGATCTATTATAAATCCTTCGGAGACATACTTACCCCCAGACTATGCACAGTCTTTAATGCAATGCTGAAAGGAGACCCACTACCCGCCGATATGACACAAGCCAACATTACCCTCTTTCCCAAACCAGGTAAATCCCACGACGAACCAGGCCACTACCGCCCCATATCCCTCCTAAACACTTACCTAAAAATACTAACCAAAGTAATGACAAACAGACTTAACCCCCTTCTACCGAAACTCATTAACCCGGACCAAGTAGGCTTTATACCGTAAAGATAAGCACAAGACAACACACGGAGAACCATAGACTTAATTTGGTACGCCAACCATAAGCACATCCCAACGACAATACTCTCCCTAGACGCCGAAAAGGCGTTTGATCGCCTCCTCTGGCCCTACCTTTACGAAGTACTCCACAAATTTGGATTCCCACCGGAACTCACTCAATTCCTCAAAGCCATGTATCACACGCCGACCGCACAACTACTAATCCCCAACATCACTCCCCCCTCCTTCCCGATACTAAACGGTACTCGCCAAGGATGCCCCCTATCCCCCCTTTTATTTGCCATCTCCCTCGAACCCCTCCTAGAGACCATACGAAACAACCCACAAATAGAAGGACTCAAAATAAGGGACGAAACATTCACCGTCGCAGCATATGCAGATGACATCCTCCTGACCCTAACTAACCCCATCCCAACCTTAACTGCCCTTATGTCAACCCTACAAGACTACTCAATGATATCGGGATACCAACTAAACGCCACAAAATCAGACCTCCTGCCGCTCAACCTCACCGAACCCACTACCTTCACTTTGCGAAGTAACTTCCCCTTCCACATCTGCCCAACGGCAATTACATACCTAGGCATCCAAATTACCAACGATACCACCACCCTCTACACAGCCAACTACCCCCCCCTCCTGCACAAAGCATATCTAGACCTAGAACGCTGGAAACCGATGACCATCTCCTAGCTCGGTAGAATAACGTCAGTCAAAATGAACCTCCTACCCAAATTCCTGTATGCATTCCAAGCGCTACCCATCCCCTGCAACAAAAATGACCTCAAACACCTACAATCAGCCATAGACCGGTTCATCTGGAATGGAAAGAAACCCAGAGTCTGTAGAACCACACTATACGTCCCCAAGCCCTCCGGAGGGCTGGGCCTCCCCAACCTCTTACACTACCAACATGCAGCCCACCTAACACAAATACAACACTGGCACCTCCCCCCCGCTCACAAACGATGGGTAGACCTGGAGCACCTCATCTTCGGTAGGGACCATCCCTCTCAATATATGTGGATCCCAAAAAAACACAGACCGCTACCACCTCCCACATCACCAACGATCACCCACTCCCTAGATCTCTGGGACCGCCTCAGCGACAAGTTCGACCTCTCCACGGGCCTATCGCCCCTCACACCAATCCTCCGCAACAAAATCTCACACCACGACAGGTCTCACACCACGACACTATGCCCACTTTGAAGACAGGGATATAGTCAGACTAGGACACCTCTATCCCAATGGCAAACTCCTACAATACACGGACATCCCTAACCCCGAATCCCTAACCACTTACGACTACTTCCGATACCTCCAACTCCGAAGCTTTGCAGCAACGGACGCGGTTCGCATGGCAGCTACCTCGACCCTGACTGGGTTCGAGAGGGACACCCTCCGCTCACCAGCCAGAAAGAGCCAAATATCAAACCTATACATAGCATTAACCACACACCATACTCAGGTGGCCCTCCCATACATCGCAGCATGGGAGCGCGACCTGGGGCCCCTTGAAGATCCCACTGACTGGGCAGACATCTGGGCATCCACCAAATCCATCTCAATATGTGTAACCCATAAAGAGCAGGCCTATAAAATGCTCTTCAGGTGGTACCTCACCCCCCTCCGCCTAAGGGCAATGAATCGAATACCCAATAACCTCTGCTGGAAAATGTGCGGGGAAACCGGCACATTCCTCCACTGCTGGTGGACATGCCCCCAACTCACTCCACTATGGAACACAATCACAACACTCTTAACCAGAATACTTAGCAAACCAGTACCTCTAGACCCTTGGGCTCTTCTGCTCTCTAAACCTATCGACACATTCACCTGCAATGAAAACAAACTCATCGCAAGAATAGCACTGGCCACACGCAGAGCAATAGCCGAAACCTGGTCCACACCACATATACCCACCCAACCCCAGATAAACACCAAAATAACCGACAACATAGCCATGGACAAGCTTACAGCGCAAGTTCATGACACCCCAAAATCATTTCATAAAGTGTGGGACCCATGGCTGGACGGACACAACGCACTCCCATGGTGATCCACAGCACCCACACAACCCACACCTCCAGTCCCCCCAACCCAATCCCACCACTCGTCCCGGGGGGTAACCAGGCGGGCAGCCTCACATCACCTCCCCTCCTGAACGCCCCCTTCTTCCCTCTCCCGACCCCCACAAACCCACCTCCCCTACCCCATTACCCACCAGACCACCAACCTGAATCATACGCCAGGCACCGCTGAACCAACGCCATATAACAAACCATTCAACAGCAGCGACCTCCACAGAAGCCAACCTTCACCCAAAAACGACCACTCATAACAACTCTGGCAAAACAGACATACAAGCTCTACCCCTACTCTCCACCGACGAAGCTAACATACCAGACCGCGACACAGCACAGAGTGCCACATTACGATCCTAACTTCCACATTGAAGCACGCAAACAAATAACACGAACGGGGCGATGGACCGTGTGAACCCCAATAGCGGTCCACGACAGACGGGATAGACAAAGATACCCCTGCCCAATGAGCCAGACTCGACTACAAACAACCCAAGGTCGTTCCTAATTGTTGTTATTCCAATAACCACCCTCTTCTTTACCCTTTTTCTGTAAAAATGTTCATATGTTCATATGAAACCCGAAAATGAAAATAAAGAATCTTTAAAAAAAAAAGACAAATCGCTTTTTTACCCTAAGCACATGATCTCGGATGGAATGAAAACCTTCGAGACCATGGTTATGGGAGAAATACATAAAATTAAAAAATGTAATAAATTCCAACAAAATATGTCTATAAAAGAAAAAAACATTCTAACAAATTTACAGAAAAATAAAGATCTAATTATCAAGCCGGCAGACAAGGGGGGAGGGATAGTGATACTACCCAAATCAAAATATATGGGAGAAGCAAAAAGAATCCTCTCAGACACAAGCACTTATCAAAAATTGAATTCTAACCCCACCAATAAAGTAAAATAACTTTTTGGGGAATACATTAAAAAAGGATTAGAAACAAAAATTCTTACGGAGAAAGAAGGTAAATATCTACAGATGGGGGGCGTGGCCTAGCAGCGGAGCGGAATGGCTGCCTAATCTCTGAGCTCCTCCGTGCTCGCCCTGCAAATCGCTAGAAAGCTGCCCCAAACGCGAATATGGGGAAACACACTAAGACTGGGGGTACCCCCACACCATCGGGCACCCGCCCACCTGCAATCCAGGCGTCGGTCAGGCAATATATGACCACAGAGCCGGACCCATCATCCCAGGCCTCCGCTGAGGCCTTCCTGTACTCGAAGGCCTCATCCATGAGCCCGAACTCCCAGGTCGGCGAAGCGAGCGGAGAGACCACAGATCACCCACCGGCAGACTGGATGGCCCTGCTGAGAGCACTTGACCCAAGCCACATCAGCCCTCCATGCCTCGATCCGGGCCGACCTCCAACTGATGAGAGCAGACATGCAAGGTATGGCAGACCGCATGGCACGGCTGGAAGAGGAACAAGACAACCTCACCGTGGCCCACACAACCACAGAGTCCGCGCTTCACGGCCACACTGCCCACTTGCAAGCCATGGCTCGTCATGTCGAAGATCTTGACAACAGGGGCCGCAGAAACAACCTGCGGATCCGAGGCTTACCTGAAGGCGAAGAACCCTCAACCCGGCTCACTGACACACTTACCATCTTTTTTAATGACCTCCTGGGCCGTCTTGCAGACACACCGATCGATTTTGTCCGAGCCCACAGGGCGCTAAGACCCAGAGGCCCTGAAGGAGCGCCGCCGAGGGACGTAATATGCTGCCTAACTATTTTCTCCCTCAAAGAAGACATACTGCAGGCGGCTCGCAATGCGGGACCCCTCACTCATGAGGATCACCCTATCCAAATATTCCCTGATCTTTGCCCGGCTACATTGGGCTACCGCAGGGCTCTGAAACCCCTCACTCGAGCCCTGACAGCACAGAAGGTGAGGTATCGATGGACTTTCCCGACCGGCCTAACTGCTCACACTCCTAGCGGTCCCATGCCGGTATGCAACCAACAGGACCTACCGGATCTCACTGTCGAGCTCCAGCTACCACCCTTAAACATGACATGGCCTGACCCGCTGGACTTCTACACTGGCCCACCCAGGCCGGCACGAGACGCCCCGCTGCCACAAAGAAGAACCAGATCCAGAATGGAGACGGCACGCCCAGCCGGCAACCCACGTTGAGTTCCGCGGCTCCTGAGAGACTCTGAGACCCACCGATCACGGTATCTGCCTATAGACTATAATCTGATGTGGAGCTTGCCATAAGGTACCTCACTAACCATACCAAACTGCCAGACCCCCTCTTTTGTTTCACTTTTAGGCAGGGGGCTTGAAAGGGGGATTTGACGACCCAGCGGCCTACGCTATGATCCGACCACCACTCCGACAGGAGGCATGCTCTTAGCCAGCCGAGCTGCCGTAAGGGGACTGACTCTGTCACACCACCAAGCACGGGCCACAGGGACATGGGAACTCGATGCCACCGACACATCCTGAGAACACTAGTAACGGAGACATTGAGCCTTTGTCGGAGGGCCCGGCCTCTCCCTTTATGGAAGTGGATGGGAATATAGGATGAGGAAGGGAAGGCAGGAGAGGGACACAGCCACCACACACACACACTTGCCGCTGGAGCTCAGGGCCACATCACGACACACCACCTAACTAGACACGCCATGAAGCTCACACTCACACACGACTCATAAGGCCTGACGCCTGGTTCGCACGACGCACACAAACTTTAAGATACCCCACTCACAAGACCACAGATAACCTAGGGGCTAGAGTACTCTTTGGGCGGGGCGGGTAGGGGGACACTAGAGGGGCCTTCCACGTGGGAGTTTTTGTCACCGCTATAGGTGACCCCGCGGGGAAACACCCCGTCTTTTTCTCCCTTTTTTGTTTCTTCTCTCTCTGAACCGGGACCCCGGAGAGGGACCGAGTACACCCGAGAGACATTTTGTAACTAGTAGGCCACGTTCCCACTTGGCCGGGGTGTCAGGAAGAAAGGCAAGGGGACTCGACCGAACTGCTAGTACGGACGGGACGACTCCACCTCCGCCTACACCCGAGCCACTACTTTATATATTGTTGTTTATTGTTTGACTTGTGTTTATTTTATTTTGTCTCTGCACCTACTCCTAGGCACTAAAAGTCCGGCTGCACTGTCCGCGAGGGGACTCGGGAAGGGGCCTCATCAGGGACCGCCCGTCCAGGTAATACTCTCTCCCTACACCCCTGAAACGCACCTCTCCGAACCCACCCAACACTTGGGAAGTAACACAGCCCGTAGGCCCACCATTTATTTGTCCCTATTACCCCCGACAGGGAGGTCAACCGGCAGTGGCGTACACATGACCCATGGGGTCCCGGTGCGAAAATTGATCCGTGGGCCCCCCCCTCGCGCTTACTCTGTGCGGGCCGGGGCAGCAACACATGGCGGCGGGCACCTGGTCGCAGGGGTTGCGACCGCGGTATGTACGCCACTGCATGCAGATGCACACACACTTAAAGGACCACTACAGACACCCAGATCACATCAGCTCAATGAAGTGGTCTGGGTGTGAGGTCCCTCTAGTTTTAACCCTGCAGCTAAAAGCATAGCAGTTTCAGAGAAACTGTTATGTTTCACTGAGGGTTAATCCAGCCTCTAGTGGCTGTCTCACTGACAGCCGCTAGAGGCGCTTCCGCCATTTTAAGACACTGAACGTCCATAGGAAAGCATTGTGTAATGCTTTCCTATGGGCGGTTTGAATGCGTGCGCGGCTCTTGCCGTGCATGCGCATTCGGAGCTGAGAGGCGGAGGGATCCCCAGCGCCATGGGAGTCCGGCGCTGGAGAAAGGCAAGTGCTGAAGACACACACACACTCTCACGAACAAATGCATACACACTAGCTAACAGACACACACATTTACTGACAAAGACACACTCAGCGGCAGACATACATACACACTCACTTACAAAACATACACTCTCACTGACAAACACACACTCACTAACAGACATCAAACAGACTCACTAACACACACACACACAAACACACTCAGTAACAGACACACACAGTAACACACTCACTGACACTCACTAGCACACACTCTAACACAAACACTCACACTAACACACACACACTAACGCTCACACACACACTAACACACACACACACTAACACTCACACACACACACACACACTAACACTCACTCACACACACACTAACACACACACACACTAACACTCACACACACTAACACTCACACACACTAACACTAACACACACTCACACACTAACACTCACACACACTTACACATGTTTTTTTTTTTATTTAATCCCCCCAGCCTCCTTACCTTTTGGAGTGCTGAGGGGATTCCCTGGGGTCCAGTGGTGCTGCTGGGCTCCTGGGGGGGCCGGTCACCCGGCGGGCTGGCTGGTCCTGCGGGCGCGCGAGGGAGCACTCTCCCCTGAGTGCTTCCTCTTCAGCTCCCTCGCGCGCCGCGTACTGATACCGGCGCCGGAAGATGACGTCATCTTCCGGCTCCGGTATCAGTGCGGTGCGCGAGGGAGCTGAAGAGGAAGCACTCAGGGGAGAGTGCTCCCTCGCGCACCATCCGGCCGCGGGTGTAAGCAGGGCCAGCCTCGGGGGGCCCGGAGGTGGCCGGCTCCTGGGCCCCCCAGGAGAAGAGGCTGGCCCAGAGCGTACATACCGGGTCGCAGGGGCGGCCGGGCCCCCTGGTGGGCCGGGCCCGGTCGCAGCCGCGACCCCTGCGACCCCGGTATGTACGCCACTGTCAACCGGAGTTACGCCATGCAGACCCCGAAACCACTGGCTAGGGCGGACATCAACATTATCTCTATTAATGCCAAAGGCCTTAACCAACCTGAAAAACGATCACAGGCGCTCCGCCACTTCCACAGCCAAAGAGCCCACATAGTATTTATACAGGAGACCCACTTTAAGGAGGGTCTGACACCTAGAATGACTGACAAAAGGTTTGCCCAATGCTACCTCAGCAACAACCCCATAGGGAAATCCAAAGGTACGGCCATCCTCCTTCATAAATCCCTACATTTTACACCTACAGCAACCTTGAAAGATGACTGGGGAAGATTTATATGCGTTAAGGGAACGATAGCCGACCGTACATACACGCTAGCCAACCTGTATGCTCCTAATACCGCTCAACACCGTTTCATGACTAAATCACTGAAAGCCATCATGGCCTTCACGGAAGGTTGTCTGATCATGGGGGGAGACCTTAATGTGGCCCTACAACCAAGCCTAGACACATCTGCGGGCACCTCGACGATACCCAGACATGTGTTAACTACTATCAACAAAACCCTTAGAGACCAACGCCTGACAGATTGCTGGAGGGCGACACACCCTGACGACAGAGACTTCACCTTCTACTCCAATCCAAACAAGACGTACTCCAGACTGGACTACTTTTTCATGCAACACTACTACCTGACAGATGTTAAGACGGTGACGATTGGAACCGCGACCTGGTCAGACCACGCACCACTCACCATGACGCTGACATTTCCCCTCTACAAACCGACGTGCAGCAACTGGCGACTGAACGAAGCCTTACTTAATGACCTAACAGTAACCACAGAATCCCGAACCAAACTTACTCAATACTTCACAGACAACGTTACCCCAGACGTGACACCCCTCTGTGTGTGGTAGGCCCACAAATGCGTTATACGAGGCTACTTCATAGCTAAAAGCGCAGCCATGAAAAAGGAAAAGGCTGCTAGAATGGCAACCATAATCGCGGATATACAGGTGGTGGAGGCCAGGCACAAACTAACACGACTCCAAAGCGATGGTGTAACGCTCAATTGTTGATAAGATGGAAACAACTGCAGATTTCTGAGTTTGATAATGTTTATTACTTTAAATAAAAAAGATAATCAATTTGAACTGTCTCTTTAATTCCTGGCAGGTTATAACCAGCAGCGGTGTTTGAAGTTGTTTTAGGATAAGGTAAATTTAACACAACCAGCGAGAAGTTCCAAATTAGGATGCAGATAATTAATAAGTAGGTGTTGGAAACAAGATTATGAGTTGATGTGGAGCAGATAGCGAACCACTTAGATTTAGGATGGTTATATATTAAGTTTGAGCCAATCTGGTTTACTTAACTTATGAAGGAGTGATAATCCAAATTGGTGATAGAGATTCCACAGAGAATCGAGGTTGCAGCAGGCAAGAGAATATCCAAAAACAGTCCGAGGTCGTAGGAGAGGAGAAGGAGGGTAAATGATTAAACAGTCCGGGTCCGATACACAGTAGAAGTAAATATTCAGTTTGAAGTTCGCGGGAGCTTTCGAGTTGATCCAGCACTGTGGTGTTGACGCGGACTCTCTATGAACCCTGGGAACGACCACGTCATAGGAGGGGGAGTGGCCGCGCTCCGAGAACCCGGAAGTCCACGGTTAGCGAATGCCGGAAGGTCTGACAGAACCCCCCTCATAAGAAGCAGCCACCGGATGCTGTCAACGAGGTCTGGATGGGTAGCGAGCATGGTACGCCTTGATAAGTCGACGAGCATGCACCGCGGAGGACGACACCCATGAGTCTTCGTCAACTCCGTAGCCCTTCCACCGGACAAGATATTGTAAGGAACCACGATGGATTCGTGAGTCGAGAATCCTCTGAACCTCGTATTCCTCTTCACCTTGTACCAGAATGGGATCAGGAGTGGTATGAACATCCCTCATGAAAGGGTCGGAGTGGTGTGGTTTAAGCAACGACACATGGAAGACTGGATGCAGTTTCATGGTAGGTGGAAGTTTCAATCTAACCACGTTTTCGTTGATGAGTGACAATATACGAAAAGGGCCAAGGAAGAGTGAACTTAGTTTCTTTGAGGGACGGTTGGTAACAATGTTTTTTGAAGAGAGCCATGCTAGATCACCAACCTTGTAAGTAGGGGAAGGTCGTCTACCAGTATCGAAAAACTTTTTCTGAGCAGATGATGCATTTTTAAGGTTATCACGTAACCTGAGGAAGAGGGCAGACATGAACGAGTTATGGTTGGAGACGTATGGATTAGAAGAAGGAAGTCCTTGATCGGGGAATGAAGAAGGATGGAATCCAAAATTTGAGAAGAATGGAGTCATTTTGCTACTAGTGTGTACCGAGTTGTTGTATGAGAACTCTGCCATTGGTAACCACGTGATCCAATCATCTTGTAAATGAGAGCAATAACACCGCAAGTATTGTTCAAGACATTGGTTAACTCTCTCTGTTTGTCCGTTGGTTTGAGGATGATAGGCTGAAGATAATTTACGTTGAATGTTGAGGGAGGAACACATCTCATTCCAGAATTTGGAGGTGAACTGTGTTCCTCTGTCTGATATGATTTCTTCAGGAAGACCATGGAGTTTCACGATGTTGTTGATGAATACTTTTGCAAGTTCAGATGAAGAGGGTAATTTCTTTAAAGGAATAAAATGGGACATCTTGGTGAAACGGTCTACCACCACCAGAATGGTGGTATGATGTTGCGAAGGAGGGAGTTCTACCAAGAAATCCATTGAGATGGACTGCCAAGGTCTTTCTGGAACAGGTAGGCTCAGTAATTGACCGAATGGTGGATGATGGTCAGATTTTGATCTCAGACAGGTTGGGCAGTTTTTGACATAAGATTCTATGGTTCTGTCCTGGCGAGGCCACCAGTAATATCTTTTAGACAGCTCCAGTGTTTTTCTTGTACCAGGATGACCAGCCAGAGGGGAATCATGAATCAAGGAGAGTATTTTATTCCTAAGCAAGGGAGGAATGTATAACCTGTCTTTGAAGTAGTACAACCCGTCCTTTTTTGATAGATTGTCTTGTTTGGGAAGTTCAAGATCTTCTTCTTTAAGATGTTTAATATCATCAGTTAATGACGAAATAATACCTATGATTTTAGGAGGTTGAGTTTCGTTTACAGGAAGATCTTGGTGAATTCTGGACAGGGCATCTGCCTTTTTATTTCTGGATCCAGGTCTGTAGATGATTTGAAAATTGAAACGGGAAAAGAAAAGATTCCAGCGTACTTGTCTGGCAGAGAGTGTTTTGTTGGAATGAAGATATTCAAGGTTCCTGTGGTCGGTATAAACAATTACAGGAGTGCGTGTGTCTTCAAGTATGTGACGCCAGTTTTCGAATGCAGCTTTAATACTTAATAATTCTTTTTCTCCTACAGGATAATTTCGTTCAGCAGGAGACAAAGATCGTGAAAAAAAAGCTACTGGATGGAGAGGATCTTGAGGCGTTTGGTGTTGAGAGAGGACAGCCCCGATAGCTGTATCAGAAGCATCCGTTTCCATGACGTAGAGAAAAGCAGGATTAGGTAGTTGAAGAATGGGAGCACTTGTGAATCTCCGTTTTAATTCATCAAAGGCTGCTTGAGCCTCTTCGTTCCAAGCAAAGGACCGTTTACTGCTATTGAGCAGGTTGAGGGGATGAGCAACCTTAGAGTAATTTTTAATGAACTTCCTATAGAAGTTGGCAAATCCCAAAAAACGTTGTAAGTCTTTAGTATTAGTAGGAGTAGACCAGTTGACAATGCAATCTATTTTGGAGGTATCCATACTTATTGAATGAGGGGAGATAACATATCCCAAAAAAGTGATTTCATTGACTTCAAATATACATTTTTCTGGTTTTGCGTATAATTTGTGTGTTCTTAATCTGGATAATACCCATCTCACGTGTTTTCTGTGTTCTTCAAGGTTGTTGGAGTAGATGAGAATATCATCTAAGTAAATGATGACACAAACGTCTAGGAGATCTCGGAAGATATCGTTAATGAAATGCTGAAAGGTTGCAGGGGCGTTACATAGCCCGAAGGGCATGACAAGATATTCGTAAAGACCATATCGGGTTCTGAACGCCGTTTTCCATTCATCATTGGCCTTGATTCTAACAAGGTTATATGCCCCACGAAGGTCAAGTTTAGTGTAGATGGTAGCTGTTCTTAATCTTTCAATCAACTCATTGATCAGGGGAAGAGGGTAACGATTCTTAATAGTTATTTTATTTAAAGACCTGTAATCGATGATGGGGCGTATAGTCTGGTCCTTGTTTCTCACAAAAAACATGCTGGAAGCGGCTGGTGAACAGGAAGGTCTAATGAACCCCTTCCGGAGGTTTTCATCTAGGTATTCCTTGAGGGTTGTTAGCTCTGATTCAGAGAGGGGATAAATATGTCCAAAAGGGATAGGAGCACCAGGAACAAGGTCAATCGGACAATCATAGGGTCGATGAGGAGGAAGTGTCTCTGCTTCCTTTTTACTGAACACATCAGCGAACTCCGAATAGCTGGAAGGTATAGTGGATTCCCTAGTAACATGCAAAATGGGGATGTGTTGTAGACATGTTTTCTGGCAATATGCAGAGTTAAACGTGAGAGAGAAAGGAGCCCAGGTAATAAGTGGGTTGTGAGTCCGTAACCAGTCTATCCCTAATATTATAGGATAAAGAGGAGAATTTATGACATCAAAAACAAGAAATTCAGAATGGACATAATTAGTAGTAGTCCTTAAAGGGACAGTTTCAAGGCGAATGGGCCCCGAGGAGATTAAGGAGCCATCAATAACTCTGACAGAGACGGAATTACGTTTTTGAACACAAGGAATTTTATTTTTTGTAACAAAGGATGAGTCCAGGAACACCCCATTAGCACCGGAATCAATAATGGCCTTAGTCGTAATTCTTTCTTTGTCCCACTGTAATATGAGAGAGACAGAGGAGAAATGAGAGGTTGGTTTAGAAGGAAGTACACTCATTATAGTCGTGGTAGAACCATGCTTACCGCCTCTTGGACGTTTCAATAGGGGACAGTCTGGGACCACATGTTCTTGCGAAGCACAGTACATGCAGAGGTTCAGTTGTCTTCTTCTGGTTCTCTCTTCTGGAGTAAGAGGACTTCTCACAACCCCTATTTCCATAGGTTCAGCGGGAGTTATAGGTTTCTCCGGTGCCTTTGAAGAGGTGAAGGGTTTTTTCCATAGAGAGCTAGTGAGTGATTTCTCAGCTTTTCTTTCCCTAAGTCTTCTGTCGATACTGATTGACAGTTGAATAAGTGTATTTAGTGTAGTAGGTAGTTCAGTTCTGGAGAGCTCATCTTTGACAGCTTCAGATAACCCAATACGGAACTGGTTACGTAGAGTTATGTCATTCCACTGAGTTTCAGGTGCCCATCGTTTGAATTCAGCAATGTAATCTTCAACAGGCCGGTTTCTTTGCTGCAGTGTTCTAATGGTTAAATCTGCAGTCGCTTGTTTGTTTGGGTCTTCGTAAAGGAGAGACATGGCTTCAAAGAATTCATCCAGAGAATCCAATATGGGATCATCATTCTCAAGAAAGGAATGAGCCCAGGCCATGGGTTCACCTCTCAAAAATGAAATAACAGAACAAACTTTAGATCTTTCTGTAGGATATGATCGGGGTTTTAATGCAATCAACAACTTGCAAGAATTGATGAACTCTCGGTATTGGGACCTGTCTCCAGAGAATTTTTCGGGGTTGGAGACAGCAGGGTCACTAGCCGAGTGTGTAACTGTGTGAGGAGTATGGGTTTGCAAGTCCCTTACATAAGTAAGGATTCTTTCATTGGTGATCTGTAGATCTTGCATGCCTTGAGTGAGAGTATCCACCCTTTGGTTTAATCTGGTGATTTCAGAAGTGAGATCTGCTGTATCCATTAATTAGGCTGGATCAATCTGTAACGCTCAATTGTTGATAAGATGGAAACAACTGCAGATTTCTGAGTTTGATAATGTTTATTACTTTAAATAAAAAAGATAATCAATTTGAACTGTCTCTTTAATTCCTGGCAGGTTATAACCAGCAGCGGTGTTTGAAGTTGTTTTAGGATAAGGTAAATTTAACACAACCAGCGAGAAGTTCCAAATTAGGATGCAGATAATTAATAAGTAGGTGTTGGAAACAAGATTATGAGTTGATGTGGAGCAGATAGCGAACCACTTAGATTTAGGATGGTTATATATTAAGTTTGAGCCAATCTGGTTTACTTAACTTATGAAGGAGTGATAATCCAAATTGGTGATAGAGATTCCACAGAGAATCGAGGTTGCAGCAGGCAAGAGAATATCCAAAAACAGTCCGAGGTCGTAGGAGAGGAGAAGGAGGGTAAATGATTAAACAGTCCGGGTCCGATACACAGTAGAAGTAAATATTCAGTTTGAAGTTCGCGGGAGCTTTCGAGTTGATCCAGCACTGTGGTGTTGACGCGGACTCTCTATGAACCCTGGGAACGACCACGTCATAGGAGGGGGAGTGGCCGCGCTCCGAGAACCCGGAAGTCCACGGTTAGCGAATGCCGGAAGGTCTGACAGATGGTGCCAAGATACTGACACTACGCAGGGAATTGGCATCCATCATGAACGCAAACCAAACGCAAAGGGCACACCTGCGCACCAATGCTTTCTTTCATACACACGCCAACAAATGCGGTGCCTTGTTGGCCCGTATGATCGCCAAGAAGAGAGCAGAATCCTACATACCTAAAATTCGCGACAAAGACGGACGACTAAAACAACTCCCGGGGGACATGGCAGAGACTATACGGGAATACTACGCGGGGCTTTATGCCATACACCCTGACAGGGAGCCACCGTGTCCGGGAGACGACCTACCAGAGACCAGACAATACCTACACACACGCATGCATAAACGACTTCCCCGGGAAGCCACGAGTGCCCTTGACGAACCGATCACATCACACGAGCTGGCCTGGGCCATAAAAGAGTCGAAATTGGGCAAATGCCCGGGCCCTGACGGTCTACCCACCAGATACTATAAAAAGTTTGCTGACGTATTATCCCCACACCTCCTGACTGCCCTTCACGCCCTACGGGACGGAACCAGTCTACCCACACAGACTCTAGCGGCCAACATCTCCCTAATCCCGAAAGAAGGTAAAAACCCGGAACTCTGTGCAAGCTACAGACCTATCTCCCTGCTAAATTGTGACCTTAAACTCTTCACAAAAATCCTAGCCCGCAGACTACAAACTTACCTCCCTGATCTCATACATAGGGACCAAGCAGGGTTCACGCCCCAGAGGGAAGCGAGAGACAACACCATCAGGACACTCAACCTCATTCACAGGGCACAATGCAGTTGGGAAGGCCTCCTCTTGCTCTCCACAGATGCGGAGAAGGCCTTCGATCGTATAGATTGGGGCTACATGCTAGCAGTACTAGAAGCAATAGGTCTGGGCCCGCATATGATGAGCTGGATACGAGCCCTGTACTCTAAGCCCACAGCCAGGGTATGCGTGAACGGGTTGTTCACGAACCCGTTCCCCATTCGGAATGGCACGAGACTGGGATGCCCTTTGTCCCCACTGCTGTTTGTACTGGCACTGGAGCCCTTTCTTAACTCTGTCCGGGACAACCCGGCCATACGAGGGATGCAAATAGGGCGGACGAGACACGTAGTGGCTGCCTTTGCAGATGATCTGCTGTTTTATGTCACCCAGCCTGAAACGTCAATGGCAGAGTTCCAGCTCTACGGCCAACTATCAAACTTCAAAATTAACCTCTCAAAATCTTCAGTTCTGAATGTCTCGATCCCACCCAGTGGAGTAGATGCCCTGAAACACACGCTCCCATTCCAATGGTCTGACACCACTATAAGGTACTTAGGCACCTCCATACCGAGAGACCTGGCACAAATATACGCCGCTAACTTTCAACCCCTCCTGACCACAATACGCAGAGACCTGGAGGAATGGACTAAAGTCCGTCTTTCCTGGTTTGGACGCATTGGAGTATTGAAAATGAACATCCTACCCAGGCTGCTCTACCTGTTCCAGACACTACCAATCCACATACCCGAGGCATATTTCTCAACACTGCGCTCCATGGCACTCAGATTTACGTGGCACAACCTGCAGGCACGGGTCAAACACGACACACTCATGCTACCAAAACGGAAGGGGGGCCTGGCCCTCCCAGACTTCCAGGTCTATTACAAAGCAACCCATCTCCAGAGGGTAATGGAATGGTCCAAATCGGAGGTCCTCAAGTTGTGGAAGGAAATAGAGTCAGACCAGATAACCAGACCGATAGGGCTCTTACCGTGGCTAGACCACCACCAGGGCAGACAGCTGGCTAACCCACACCCACTAATTAGAGCGACCTTGATGGTTTGGCATAAAATGGGGACACCCTCCTCCCTCACCACACCCATTTCCCCACTCCTCCCCCTGACACACAATGACGCTTTCCCACCCGGACTAGACGCAGGCCCGTTCCAACAAATGCTAGGAAACTCGCTACCTAGACTCTGCCACGCTACCACTAACGGCACGATACAGACTCTTGGGTCCCTGTTGCCCATGGAGAAACCAACGTTCATGATGCAGTTTAGATACAAACAACTATTAGCCTACCTACTAATAATCACCAGGGACGTCCACGCACACAGGCCACTCACAGACTTTGAAAGGCTCTGCCACGACCCAAGCCCACTGGCCAGGGGGCTGTCCACACTCTATGGCCTCCTCATGGACGCAAGGAGACTTCCCCCACCGAGCTTCATGAGTAAATGGGAAATAGACCTGGGTACCACACTCTCGCCAACCCAATGGGAAAAGATCTGTACCCTTTCCCTTCACTGTGCAACATCCAGTGGCATACAAGAAACGGCCTATAAGGTACTATCCCGCTGGTACCGCACGCCACTGGTCACCCATTCCTACGACCCAACCGTCACCAACAACTGTTGGAGATGTGAGAAAGCTCTGGGCACTCTCTTCCACATCTGGTGGACATGCCCCTTGATACAACCCTACTGGGCAGCGATCCACACAATCATCACAAAGTTTTCCGACACTCCACCCCAACTAGACCCAGCAGCCTTCCTCCTACACCACACCTCCACCCGTAGCTCAACTTATAAAAAATCCCTAACGATCAGGATATTAAACACAGCTAAGAGCCTAATTCCCTTATACTGGAAACAAAAAACCCCACCACCTGTGTCTGCCTGGTTTAAACGCATGGAAGAGCTCAGGGCGCTAGAGGAACTTATCTCACACGCAGAGGGGAGAGAACAGTCGTATATGACGACCTGGACACACTGGATATTGACTCGACGAAACCCGACTTCCAGACACTTATCACAGACTGAGTAGACATCAGTGGGAACACAGTCCGAGAAGACGGGTAGAGGTGACAGGGAATGACCGCAAAGACGGCACACGTCACACATGGAACCACCACATACAGAGACTAACGCGACAGACTTAGCCCTGACGGGGACAAGGGGCCACACAGACCCATTGGGCAGGGATGACACTTCCCCAAACGTTGAAGATTCCCCCCCTCCTTGTTTTCTCATCTCCCCCTCCCCTCCCTCCTTCACTGTATAGTATTATCCCGCACGAGATAGGGATACAAGCAGTTCAATATTTTTTATCACAAGCTGATTTTAAAGAGGAACAAATTAAGTTCATTTTAGAAGGAATACACCTTATTTTAACAAACAACTTTTTTTGGTACCATGATACATTTTATCTACAGATTAGAGGTATGGCGATGGGCACCAAGTTCGCACCCAGTTACGCGAATCTTTTTATGGTGTATTGGGAGGAGCATTACATCTATTCAGTCCACCCCTGGGTGTCGAACTTGGTGTCCTATCGCCGATACATAGACAACATTTTTTAAATTTGGGATGGAGCCCCACACCTTTTAGAAATGTTTAAACTTTTTTTAAATGACAATGACTGGGGGATCGTCCTGACGACCTCTCAAAGTCAGATGGAAATTCAATTTTTAGACCTCCATATTTTTATACAAAATAAACAAATTAAAACAAAGATTTTTTTTAAGGCAGTAGATGCCAATGGATATATCGAGAAATCAAGCTGCAACCATAGACCATGGCTCAAGAATGCACCAAAAGGACAATTTTTGAGGATAAGGCAGAATTGTACCGATGATGATGATTACATGTTGCAAGCAGGAAGGATAAAAGAACAGTTTAAAGAGAAAGGATATGAAGAAACAGAATTAGATAGGGCGATGGCAGAAGTGAAAGAAGCATCGAGGAAAGAACTACTAACATATAAACCCAAAAATATACAATTAAAACACACTCAAGATATTCATTTTATCTGTAATTTTAACGGCAATCACAAAAAAGTAAATAAGGCCATCAAGAAATACTGGTATATCCTACAGGAAGATCCCGTCTTAAAACATATACTGCCAACTCAACCTCGCATTATTTATAGGGGTGCCACCAACCTTAAAAAAACTCTAGTTAGAAGCAGCGAAGGCCCCATAAAAACAGAACATTTCTTAAATCAAAATAAAGGTTTTTATGGTCTAGCATGCAGAACCACCAAAAGTCAAAAAAGACACCTAACGAATATAAAAGACCTTATAAATAGGGAATTCACGATTAAAGAACAATTAACGTGCTACTCGAAAGGAGTTATATACGTATTGAAATGTCCTTGTAATTTACTGTACATAGGCAGGACCATCAGATGCCTACATATAAGAATCTCTGAGCATGTGCGGAATATTAAAAAAGGTTTAGAGACCCACAGCGTGTCAAACCATTTTAAAACTCACCACAACAAAAATGCTGAAAAAGTATTTTTTTGCCCACTTAAGCTTGTAAAGAGAGACTGGAGGGGAGGAGATTTTAATAAAAAAATTGGCACAGAAGAAATGAAATTTATTTATAATTTTAATACCCTTATACCTCACGGACTGAATTCAGACTTTGAGATCTGCCACTTTTTTTAAATAGGATAATATATCAAATATTTTACTCTAACAAGTAGTTCCCTTAATAGCCCTTTAACACAAGGAGAGAGTGTGAGTTTTATTGAACTAAAGGTGTTTTTTTTTTAAAAGAATCCATGTAAAAATGTCATGTATACTTATAATATATTTTAGATCTTTTTATAATATCACTCACATATTTTTGCACAATATCACTTTAAATTGTAAGTTAGAACGGATGTCCTTTTCCCCATACTATACTTTTTAGTAAATAAGTATGCTGCTGAAATTCAGAAATTTAAAAGAAAGGAAGAATACAATATATATTTTGATAATTATAAAGGGGAAAAGAACATCTGAAAGATGTCACTCTAAGGTATCAAAACTGAGATTAGTAAGCTGATTACATTCGAGAAAAAAGGGAGTAATGTATATATCTGTAACGTTTTAATGTTGGTGGAACGCATGGTTGAATCAGCATGCGTTCCAGTGACATCAATTAACAGAGACCGCCAATATCCGGAAGTGACGAACATGCCGCCGGCGCAAGGAAGTGATGAATACGCCGTTGGCTGTGGAACGCACGTTGCGTTGCAAGCGCAAGCCGAAACCCGGAAGTACAATGAAGGAGGAAGTTAAGAAGACGCCGAAAGAGAGAAGACTCCCATATACCGATTGAAAAAGCCCCTGGCACGGGGCGAAACGCGTTTCGGAGCATTTGGACTTTAATTGCCAGTGGCAGGACTAATTGCAAGTCTGTTTTATATTGCTTATATTTTATTTTTATTTTTTATTTTTTATCTTGTGGTATTTTACGGCATTTTACTCTATCTCACTCCAAATTGTGGAGTAATAAAAGTGATTTTTTCGAAAAAGACACCATTGGATTATTTCCTGACTGAAGGCTGTCCAAGAACAGGAGAGGGACATCCTGTACAAAGAGTCCCAAGGCAACATCCATGAGAGCCATATGCTGTGATTTGGCTCTAGGCTTGTGAGTACCAGACTCCCACACCTATTACTACATTGTTATAACAATATTATACTATGTTGCTTTTTGTATATTCCTTTTAGACATTATTGGAAGTGTGATTCACCTACGACATTGTATGTATTTTTTTTATTGCATCGAGGGAGAGGACTACGATGGCCCTGGTCTTTTGTGGGAAGTCTTTGATCATGGTACAGCGTTCGGAAACCCAGACAGTTCCCGCTTGTGGAGCATCCGAAATGAGCGGGAAGACAGCTTGGGCCTTACGGGGATATCGGAAATGCAGCCGGGTCTGACTTTTCTTGCTAACCTGGAGTGGGAGCTCGAATAGGACTACGTACGCCTGTTTTGCAGGAAAACGCCGCCATTCCCCGAAGTGATGCAGCTCATAAACTTGGAGTTCCAGGGAGAGAAGTGTATCGTCCTCCATCCCCAGTAGCCAAGTGTGTTACAAGGAGTGGAGACAACCGGTCTCACGCCCCAGCGGCAGTGTGAGTTATTGAGAGTGGAGACAGTCGGTCTCACTCCCCAGCGGTCGAGTGAGTTATTGGGAGTGGAGACAGTCGGTCTCGCTCCCTAGCGGCTGAGTGAGTTACAGGGAGTGGAGATAGCTGGTTTTACTCACCAGCAGCAGTGTTCATTCCACGGAGAGGCGAGTATTGTCCTCCATCCCCATCAGCAGAATGAGTTCTAGGGAGAAGAGACAACCAGTCTCTCTCCTCAGCGGCAATGCAAATTACAGGGAGTTGGGACAGCCGGTCCTACTCCCCAGCGGCAGATTGTGTTACAGGGAGTGGAGACAGCCGGACTCACTCCCCAGTGGCAGTGCGGGTTATTGTGAGTGCAGACTGTTGGTCTCACCCCCAGCTGCAGTGTGAGTTTTTGAGAGTGGAGACAATTGGTCTCACTCCCTAGCGGCAGTGTACCTTATAGGTAGAGGAGACAGTCTGTCTTCCTCCCCGGCGGCAAAGTGCAAACTCAGCAGAAGAACTGGCATTGGGACAGAGGACCTCTGGCCTCTGCCCCCAACTTGCAGCAACGCCGGGGCTTGAGAGCAGGGCCGGACTGGGGATACAAAGCAGCCCTGGGAAAAAAAATCTATGCCAGCCCCATAAGTCATTGCGCCATATATTGTCGCATGTAATATGTAAGGCTATGTCTTGCCACCCCAGATGATTGAGTAATTATATATATATATATATATATATATCTTTTTCTAATATAATATATTGGTCCTTTCAGAGTAAAACATTTAATTATACAGTAAGCATACTCACATGCAGACACAGACAATCTCACTGACACACACAAGCTCATTGATACACAGCCTCATAGACAAACAATTTCACTAATATACATAAGCTCATTGACATAAAAATACAAGCTCACTCACTAGCAGACACACACACATGCAAGCAAGCAAACTCACTAGCAGGCGCACACACACACACAGCTTAATGTAGTGGTTCTGGTGTCTATAGCCTGTCCCTGCAGGCTTTTGAATGTAAACACTGACTTTTCAGAGAAAAGGCAGTGTTTACATTGCTTCCTAGTGACACCTCTAGTGACAGACACTCAGACGGTCACTAGAGGCGCTTCCTGTGTCAGTGCGGATTGGCTGAGATCATCAAGCTTGATGATCTCAGTCATAGAGGAAGAGACCAGCATGACGTTGGAAAAAAAAAAAGTGAGTAAAACACTAATTTTACAAACACACACAGACACTACGACTGACACACACACACCATGACAGACATACACACACCATGACACAGACAGACACACACACACACCATGATACAGACACACAGTGACACAGAGACACACACACACAGCATGACACACACAGCATGACACAGAAACACACACAGCGTGACACAGACAGACACACACACAGCATGACACAGACACAGCATGACACACACACACACAGCATGACACAGAAACACACACAGCATGACACAGACAGACACACTCCCACTGACATACATACTTGTTGCTACCTGTGTGGGTGGGTGGGCAGACTGATAGGTGCCCCTCCCCTTCTGTGCCCTCTTTTGCCCCCTGTGTGCTTTTTAGCCCCTTCCCCTCCTGTGCCCGTATGTAGCACCCTCCCTTCCTGTGCCCTCTTTAGCCCCATCCCATGCCCTCTTTAGCCCCCCTTCCGACTTGTACCCTCTTCAGCCCCTTTTGTGCTCATCTTTTGGCCCCTCTCCCCTTCCTGTGACCTCTTAGCCCCCTCCCCTCCTGTGCCCTTTGTTACCCCCCTCCCCTCCTGTGCCCTTTGTTACCCCCCTCCCCTTCCTGTGACCTCTTAGCCCCCTCCCCTCCTGTGCCCTTTGTTACCCCCCTCCCCTCCTGTGCCCTTTGTTACCCCCCACCCTCCCCTTCCTGTGACCTCTTAGCCCCCTCCCCTCCTGTGCCCTTTGTTACCCCCCTCCCCTCCTGTGCCCTTTGTTACCCCCCTCCCCTCCTGTGCCCTTTGTTACCCCCCACCCTCCCCTTCCTGTGACCTCTTAGCCCCCTCCCCTCCTGTGCCATTTGTTACCCCCCCTCCCCTCATGTGCCCTTTGTTACCCCCCCTCCCCTCCTGTGCTCTTTGTTACCCCCCCCTCCTGTGCTCTTTGTTACCCCCCACCCCCCCTCCCCTCCTGTGCTCTTTGTTACCCCCCACCCTCCCCTTCCTGTGACCTTTGTTACTTCCCCCCCCACCCCCTCCCCTCCTGTGCTCTTTGTTACCCCCCACCCTCCCCTTCCTGTGACCTTTGTTACTTCCCCCCCCACCCCCTCCCCTCCTGTGCTCACCTTCCAGTCCAGCCAGCCTTCCTGAAGCTCTTCTTGCGGCCGCAGGGGAAGCTCTTCTGGCGGCCGCTGGGGGAGCAGGCTGTTCTGTCTCTGCTCCCCCTCCCTCGCGCGCAGCTTAATGAGACCGGGGCCGGAATATGACGTCATATTCCGGCGCCGGTCTCTTTCTAGCGCGCGAGGGAGGGGGAGCAGAGGCAGAACAGCCTGCTCCCCCAGCGGCCGCCAGAAGAGCTTCCCCTGCGGCCGCCATCCAAGCTCTCCATGCGGCCGCAGGACATCCACATGTCTCCCCGGCCCCAGGTGCCGACGGCCCACCGGGAAATTTCCCGGTATCCCGGTGGGCCAGTCCGGCCCTGCTTGAGAGCAGGGAGTACAGCCTTCTACTGACGGTGGAGCATGAGGGGAACACCACTCCAATAACGGAAGAGCTGGCATCCGGGCAAAGCACCGCTATTCTCTGTAAACAAACATCTGAGGATGTTTGCCCTGGAGGTGTGGATGGGACCATGGTCTCCACACCTAGATCACAGGGATACGTCAGGGCCGGTGCAAGGAATTTTGTCTACACAGGCGAAGGAGCATTTTGCCGCCCCCCCAATACCTTTTTCTTGCAGTTTCTAAAATGTTTTAGAGGTGTGACAAAACACTAGATTGTAAAGATATTTAGATAGATAGACACTTTTTTTTTTTTTAAGAGATAAAGCCATTTGACAGCCACTAGAGATGTCCTTAGAAGCAAATGTAAACGCTGCCTTTTCTTATGAAACGCAATATTTACATCTGTCAGTCAGACTGCAGGGACAAGCTCTTTTCATCAAAACCACTTCATTACGTTATAGTTATGTTATATATTTAACATGTGTTTTTTTGTTTGTTTTTATTGAGAAAAATAAGAACAAGTTTGTGGTTTTGTAAAGTATATTTTATTAAGATTTATTCAACAAAACAAAAATTATAAAACAGAACAAAAATAAATAATGAATTCAAGTGCATGTAAACTGCAGTAACTATTACTCACACTGCATGACGTAGTGCAACTAGTATCAAGGTGCTTTAAAATTAACATAATTACTATAAATAACTTTTATACAATGAATAAAACTGTACGCTTTAGGTTTCTGCAAGTGCAAATTCACCTAAAGTGTAAAGTGCTTTAACAGATATTGCACACAAACAAAGTGAGAATGGTAGCCTACAAAAACGTAACCCTTCTTGCTTTCACATTTACAAAATCATGAAGCAGAGTTTTAAAGTCAATCTCTTTTGCAATCTGATTTTCAATGGAAATCATTGCAAGTCCCACCAATCTCTCTTGAGACATAGAGGACCTAAGATAATTTTTGATTAACTTCAGCTTTGAAAAGCTTCGCTCCCCAGAGGCAACAGATATCGGCAATGTCAACAATATGCGAAGTGCAATAGACACCTTGGGAGCAAAGCCATTTTTAAGTGCATAGGCTAGAATCTGACTGGGTGTCATTGTAGGCCTCAAGATAGGAGCCAATATTATAAGTTCCTCGCAAAGTTGTGCTCCATCCAGATCAGCATCTCCTGATTTATCATCAGTCAAAATATTCTGCAAGTCTGTACAGTACTCCATAACTGCTTCCCTTGGTACATCCTTAAGTTTTTGTATAGTATAAAGAAACTGGAAGTGCTTACTGTGGTGCTTAATTTGCTCAAATCTCTCATCAAGAGAATTAATACATGCATCCAAAATGCTGTAAAAGCACTCAATTTTAAATTTTTTAGCAGGATCACAAATCGGATCATCTGGTGCTTCATAACAAAACATCCTCTTTTTCTTAATTTGTCGCACAAAAGGAGGAAACACAGGATCTATTTCCATTTCTAATGATAGGTCTTTTGCCTCTACCAGTAAATCTTCAAACCCTTTATCTGACCGATAATGCTTCAAAAAAGTGGTTGTGGATTCCAGAATATCTATAACATCTGGAAGATACATACTTCTACTTTGGAGAAGTTTGCTAACAAAGTTTATTCTATTTAAGATATTGTACCACAACACAATAAGACACAAAAATTAAAAGTTATTCAGTTATTTTGAAAGCGATTCAGCATCAGACCGTGCCATTGCCGTGTGAGAGTTCTCTATTGAGATTTCAGAGAGCGCATCAAAAATGTCTCCAACCTGGAACCTAAATGGGCGAATAGCATCTATTCTTGAAGACCATCTGGTGTCAGACAAAGGTTTTAGCGTAAGTCTGCCAATGTGCTTCTTCAAGACATTCCATCGAACTGTGGATCCTGACAAAAACATAGATTTTCTGTACAATAGAAAAGAAGGTTGCAGCATCCCTGCATGACATGGCTGCATCATTCACAACTAGATTTAATGTATGAGCGCTGCAGGGAATATAAAAGGCACGCGAGTTTAAATCCAGGATTCTTTTCTGAACACCTTGGTGTTTGCCCTACATATTGGATCCATTATCGTATCCTTGTCCTCTCATATCACCAACTGGGATTTTAAATTTTTCAAGTTCAGACAAAATTGCCTCAGTTAAACCTTCCCCAGTTGAACTTTGGATTTTGATAAAACCTAGAAATTTTTCTTCTATACAGATCTCTGGTTCAGCAGTTGGAAACTTGCCTTCCTTGATGGACACAAATCGAACAATTATAGTCATTTGTTCAATTAATGTAATGTCTGGTGTGCAATCAAGTATTATAGAATAATACTTTGCATTTTTCAACAACTGCAGAATGTGTTTTGTGATTTCTTTCGCTATAAGGCTGATGAGTTCGTTTTGAATGTCTTTCCCCAGATAATGTTGGAAAATTTCCTTATTTTTTATTCTTTTCAAATGTTCCTGCATAACGGTGTCGAATGTGGCTAGCATTTCCACAAGTTGCAGATAATTCCCATTATTGTCACTGTATAATGTATCTCTGCTACCTCGGAAAGCCAAGCACTGGGGACCAAGATATTTTACTATGCCTATAAGGCGCTTAACAACATCTTGCCAATGTTGTGTTTCAGTTGCCAACAATCTCTGGGAAGCTGCATCTATTGTTTTTCCACAACCAAATCTTCTCGAGAGTTCATTCCAGTCTCTTACAGCGACAAGATGAGAATTAGACTTTTCATGAATGGAAAGATTTTGAGATAAGTTTTTCCAATCATCATAACCTCCACGTGTCAAACTTGTAGTGACTTTAGTTGCAAATAGCTTACAACAAAAACAAAATACTTTGTTCAATTTGACAGAATAAACCAACCAGTTTCTAAAGGTTTCTTCACCGTTTGGCAGCCGTCGCTTGTAATTTGCTTTAGTGAAACGTCTATTCGCCGCATCTTTGGGGAAAATGAAATTAGTTTTTTGCTTTGCAGGACCTTTCCTGACAAGAGCATCCCTTAGTGAGATGGTGAGAACAGCTGGCCAATTAGCTGGATCAGACAAATCCAGTATTGCCAAAGAAGTAGATTGTTCCTCCTGCTGCAGTTCCTCTCTTTCTTCTTCTTCGTCATTTGATCCTTCTGTGTCAATAGTCTTCTCAAGGTAGACAGAGTGTGATGATGTGGAAGGTTGCTCATCATCTTGTTGTTCTGGTATTTTTCCAGTATTTGCATAATCTACATTAACAGCCTTTTGGATTGTGATGGGCTGTTTGAATGATGATGTTGAAGATTCATCAATATCGATTTGTACAGGTTTGCTTGCAACATTGGAAACTGGTTCTGATGCAGCAGTATCTTGCTTTCTCCTTTTGTGAGAAGTCAAGTACTCCTTTAAAGCTTCAGACATCCGCTTCCCAGCTTTCTCTTTTTCTGCTCGTCTTTGTCTGAACACTGCCCCTGATGATTTCTTTTCCTTAAATAGTTTCGACATTTTGAATATACTTTTCCAGCTATGTAAAGAATAAGAATGAAGTTTAATTTCACGCACAATTAGGAATTTTAACATTATAAGGAAAAGTGAAATTTCATCCATGTCTCCATCCACAGCTCAACCTGCCTTCCTCGCTCTGGTCCTTGATGCAGATTCTTTCCTTCACTGCAGCAGCCAGAACAGGCCAGTCTGGTCCAAACAGTTCCTTCCTTTATGGTGTTCCTCTCAGAGTACCCACTTTGCTTCTCCACCAACTCAATCTCTCAAAGTTCAAACCTGCTTGTTGCAGGGTTTGACAAATGTGTTTGCGATTTAGGAGCCAGGGTTTCCAAAATTCTTTATTTTTGTAGTGCAAGGATGAACGTACATGTTGAAGAAGACATGGAGTAAAATTACATTGATACAATATTGCATATTCAGTTATGGTTTGTGAAAACATTGCACTCTTTTTTGGGGTGGGTTAACTTGTGTGAATACCAATAAGAGTTCACTTTTACAGTGGGTTGTTTGTCAGGTTTCTCACATGTTTGAAGCAGTATCGATGGTAGGTCAGGTAAGGTAGTGTGGGCTTTGTTTGTCCAAACAACTATTAACAAAGGGACACTATAGTCACCAGAACCACTTTAGCTTAATATTCTGGTGTCTAAAGCCTGCCCATGCAGGGCTTTAAATGTAAACACTGCATTTTCAGAGAAAAGGCAGTGTTTACATTGCTGCCTAATACCACCTCTAGTGACAGTCACTCAGATAGCCAGTAGAGGTGATTCCTAGTTCAGTGCTGCACAGTGTGCATCTTTACGAGTAGATTGTTGCAGTGCAACGTTTTGCAGCACATTTACAATAGACTTCCAATGCTTTCTTACGAGAAAGCATTGGCTTGGCTGAAATCAAGATTGATTAACTCAGCCATGGAGGCAAGGCCAACCATGGTGAGACCAGCACGGTGTTGGAAAAAAGTTGATTAAAAATACCTGTCCCATGAGATCGGAGGGGGGGCAGTAACCTAAACACACACACACATATTATTGTCATACACTCACAAATTATTATTATTTTTTTCATTTAAGCACACCCAGCCTCCCTACCATTGGGAGAGCAGGAGTGGATTATTTCACTAGTATGCGGTGTGGCTGCTCTCTATTCTTCTTGCCCTTCTTGCTCTGCTCCATTGCGTGCTGTTTAGTGATGCGGTGGCCGGAGTGACGTCATAATCCAGATGCATACATCACTAACCAGCATGGGAAGAAACAGAGCAAGCACTGCAGGAAGATTACTGCTCCATGCTCTTCGGTCAGCCGCCAGGACAAAATTCCTAGTCTAGTCCTAGGATTTGTCAAGCCCTGCACTAAGTGATGTACTATTTCCTGACATGTTTTGTGTTGTGATTACAATGTAAAATCATTAAACATTTACAAAAAAAAAAAATACAATTACAGATATAAACATACTAAATAAATCCCTGTGCCCAAATTCTCACTTATCCTGGACAGTATCAATGACCATAGTACACATCAGCCCCAATACAGACAATAAAAAAGAAAAAATTACTTGAGCACTATCCTAAATCACTATGTACATTTAATATAATTTTAACAGGCAGATGAGCTAAAATACTCACACTAAAAAAACAGTTATTTTAATGTACATAGGGGTTTTGGAATTATACACAAGTGATTTTTTTTTTTATTGTAAATTACACACACATTTACTGCAATTTTCACAGTTGAATTAATAGCTTAGCTATGTGTAAAGTACATAAACATTAAACAACCTACCCACCCTGAGAATACAGCGAACAGAGTGGCAAAGGATTGGGGGATAAGGGATTACATTGAAAGACTGACACAGGTTGGCAGAGGCTAAGAGAGGCATGGGATTACTGCAGCACTGTAGTCATCCCCCCCTGGACCACCCCCCCCCAAGAAATGAGTATTTCATAAAGATAGAATCTTTATAAAATATTCTCACTGTGTTGGAATTCCACTGAAATTCCAACTCAGTCGAGAGATTATCAGAGACAAAGAATTGACTACTTTGCCTTTGTATTTCTCCTCCTCCTGACTTTCTTAGACTCAGGGTGGAGTCTAATCGTTTATCCTAAAAGCAGTCACCAGTAACAGCGGCAGGGAATTGGCATAAACTTCAACGCAGTACTCTTGCGCAGGGACATCGGAGCAGACTGAACAAGATTGCTGCACAAATGAGAGACAGGTTAATGTAAGTAAATCTCACTCTTAGATGGGTCTTTGCAAATTCGGCAAAGTCCCCAGATGGTGACAGTGCTGCTTTAACCCCTTAAGGACCAAACTTCTGGAATAAAAGGGAATCATGACATGTCACACATGTCATGTGTCCTTAAGGGGTTAAAGGGACACTTTAGGCACCCAGACCACTTCAGCTCATTGAACTGGTCTCGGTGCTGTGTCCCTTTTGCACGTAGTGCTGCAATGTAAACTATTGCAGTTCCAAAGAACTGCAATGTTTACATTGCATCACTAAGTCTGCCCTCAGTGGCTGTCTACCAAAGGGGACGCTTCTGGAATTGAAACAGACTTTTGGTCCGTTATCTGATGCTGGACGTCCTCAAGCTCTGCATGAGGACCTCTAGGGTCAGATTTTTACCCATAGGAAAGCATTGATTCAATAATTTCCTGTGGGGAGGTCTAATGTGCACTTGGCATTTGCTGTGTGCATGCGCATTAGACCCCGCTAGGCGCTGCGCTAAGATAAGGCAAGTAAAGGGTTTTTAACCCTTTATTTACAGGTGGGGGGGGGGGAGGGAAAGGGTAGGCAGAGGGTCAGTAGTGCTAGGAACACTGCTTTGTATTCCTGGTACTACAGTATCCCTTTAAGGCGAATTAAGACTAAATTAGGGAACCAAGTGAAAAGGGGCTTGTTGTGGGATACAGTGAGAAATGGGATGCCAAGGAACAAATGATAGTGGATTTGGGGACAAAATGGTTTAGGATTAGGAGCCTGTAACCCCCTGTCACTCTGACCCCTTAGTGCCCTGACAGGGGGTTACAGACAGTGTACAATTACAAAATTAAATATAATTTTTTTTTCAAATTTACCCCCTTCAAGTGCTGGCAGCCTGGTCTAAAGTGAGGGGGGTCTGAGGAGACTGCAGGCACTCCAAAACTATGGGGAGCAGTCTTGCAGAAGAGGCAGTTCTTCTAAGGTGTGTCTGCTGCCTGCAGGACCTGGACAATATGGAGTCTGGGGGAGTGGAAGGGGGAGGGCGGCGGAAGTCAGGCCACCTACTCACCATGAAGTCCGCCTGGGCCTATCTGCCTCCCTCCCCTCCTTGTCTCCCTCCCCTTCCCTTCCTGTTACAGTTTTTTTCCCGGCTGGCCTGGCTCCAAACGCGGGCGGGCTCCAATGTACATGGGCGCCGCCATATTGGAGCCCGCAGAGGTAGCCCGACACTGTGGACCGCAGGGGACTCTGGGGGAGGTGTAAGTCGCGCCCTCCTCCTGACGTCATCAGGAGTGGGCGGCGGCAGACAGAGACTTCACCTCCGTCAAGGGAGGGAGCCAAAAGGATTCGGAGAGCAGCCTCAGCAGGGCAAGGTAGGCGGCTGCGGCATTATAAAAATCCGAATCCCTAGCCGATGGCTGGGGATACGGATTTTTGCGCCCCCCCCCTGCTCGGGCGCCCTAAGGCGGCCGCCTGGGCCACCTTATGGACGCGCCGGCCCTGGGATGCGTGACAGTTGGCCCAGATCCCAAACCATGTGTTAGAGGGGCCCCAGCTACTCTGTCTCCTTTTCAGCCACTGAGAGGACTCCAGGGAGAAGGGGCAGCGGAAGATATTGTGGGGATATTTATGGGATAATAATTGTAACAGTTGAGAATTGCCCACGATTTTCAATTCTCAGATCCCAAAGAACGTTTATCGTTATAAGTGAAATGTAAACCATATAATTAAAAACACAATTGTTATAAAAATAGATAATTTATTGTGACATTTTAAAATCATAATAATGAGTAACATGCATGATAATAATCAATGGAAATTCAGTATTACATGAATATGCAATACAAAGTGGTAATATAAAAACATCTCCTAATGACTAAGACGTAGTTTAAAATCTAAAGCATTAGGCCTTCAAGACAAGATTTACGACCTTCTTCACAGAGAGTGAGACAAAGTTTTACTGAGAGAAGAGAATTCCTTGCAGCGTAAAGCAATAAAAACTTAGCTGGCAGTTAGAAATAACCCTTTCAATGCTGGCTAGACCTCATAAGTAATTAAGATCTACTCCTATGTGATTCTAAATAAAATAATATTTAAACAGTCAGTAACCACTTCCTTGAATCCATCCAATGAGAAATCTATATGTTTAATAAGCTGATATTTAATTAATTTGTCTAACAGATATTTTATCTTATTTTAGAGCAAATCCATACAGCTGGATAATTGTCACAATATGCTAACGTGATATTAATCACATAAATACATTAATGGCTATATTAATCCCAGCTGCAGATGGGATGCTATAACCATATATATATTCTTTAGTTATTAAGATTTCTAAATATGAAATCTAATCATGATTTATCCAGTCATATATCATGCTATTAATTTTAATTAATTTTAATTAATTAATGGAAGCCAGTATATTTACCAGTTAAGTAGATATTTTCTCATCAGATGTTCTCAGGTAGCTAAGTGTCAAGGAATGTTTCTCTCTTGCTCTGCATGGAGTGTCTTGATTTTCTTGATTACTCTGATCGCCCGATTCTGCCTCCTCTCTCCAAACTTGAATTCCCTCTCTTCCCTTATCTTAACTTTTTAAAGGGAAAATTCCTTAAAATGAGAACCAATAGGAAACTAGGGGTGTGGTTCCCTTCTAGGTAACCATTTTAGTATTTGGACTCAAGATGGCAGTCTTGTCCCACTAAACATACCTATCCAGGAAAGAGTTAACTTTTCCTGGTGGCTATTTTGACGTCATTTTCGTTATCTATATGGTGGCTATAATTTTAAGTATCCTTTCAGATCAAAGGGTCTTTCCCAAACTATGTGTCTCCATTCTCTGTAGTAATTCCTAATATGACAGCTTGTAATACTACAAATGAACTCAAAACTTACAATGGGACTTTGTAAATATAGAAAGTAAAAATTAATTATTTAATCTCCTCTGTCACCTATGTCTGGGTATAGAATTTATTGTATTCCATTAGCAATTAGACAGTCTGTCCATCCCGCGTTCTCAATGTCTTATCTCTAGGTTGTTTATATTACACATTCCATTCAGCTCGGGCAAAGCGGTCAGTTTTAGAGAAAGGATAGAAATTCTGTGTCTCTCTGTTAACTTGAAACTTGAAAGTAACAAAATGGAGTCTGGTATGTTCATATTGCTTCAGAATATATACTTTGTATTTCTATCATAGCACAAAATGTCTGCCGATATAAATACCCTGACATAACCCCCCTTAGAGCCTGTCATAGCCAAATAATTTAGCTTATGAATAGGCACTATGGAAGTCACAAGACATATTGTGCAATCACATCATTTCTAACATAGGCTCATGCGTGGAATGAACATGTTCGTATGTTTTTGTACCTGTAAGTGTTTTGAACTTTACGCTTAGTACAATCAACCATAATATCATCATTATCATAACACACCCAATAACAATCTTAACATGGATGAACCAGTCAACACGATCAATAATGTCAGTATCTAACAGTATTTAACCCCTTAAGGACGGAGGACGGTTCAGGACCGTCATCGGCATTTTTGCGTTGCCGACCGGTGACGGTCCTGAACCGTCCTAACCGTCCTATGTACTTACCCGATCGCCGTCGTTCCCCCGGCGGCGATCGGCGGTGCTCCCGGTGTGGGGAGACTGCCTGCAGCCCAGACAGTCTCCACATGGCGGTTTAGGACCCCTGTGGCCATGTGATCGCCCAACAGGGCGACCACATGGTCACAATAGGTAAAGACACAATGTGTCTGCCTGCAGGGGGACTGTCTGTGCTGACAGGCAGTCTCCCTGCTAGTGTAAAATCATAAAAAATTTTAAAGTTATAGTTAATAAAAAAAATATTATTATATATGTGTATATATATGATATATAGACATATATTATACCTATATAATATATGTCTATATATCATATATATAATGTCATGCTAAGTGTATTTTTATATTAATATGTACATATATTAATATAAAAATACACTTATAATTAATTTACACACGTATATATATAATATATATAATAACTATATATATTGTATATATATATTATTATAAAATACGAATAATAAATAATTTAAATTAAATTTAAAAAATTAAAAATAATAATAAAAATTAAAAAAAAATTATATATCTATACGAAATTTTATTCTAACTGTATTTTGATATTAATATATATATATTTATATCAAAATACACTTAGATGAAATTGTATATATATCTATGTATATATAAATAAATAAAAAGAATGCGAACTATTCATATGTCCATATACAAAATTACATAAATAATTATATAAATATACACGTAGACTTCAAATATATAAATATGCATATATATTTCAATTCTACGTGCGTATTTATGTAATATTTTTACATAATTAAGTTATTTTATTGATTGCAATTTAAGGGACCTGCCTGCCAACCCAGGCCGAAAGTACAGAGAATTTAATTTGCTATCACTGTATTTTACCCTGTAACGTTCTACGACACCCTAAAACCTGTACATGGGGGGTACTGTTTTACTCAGGGGACTTCGCTGAACACAAATATTAGTGATTCAAAACAGTAAAACATATCACAGCGATGATATTGTCAGTGAAAGTGACTTTTTTTGCATTTTTCACACACAAACAGCACTTTTACTGATTATATAATTGTTGTGATACATTTTCCAGTTTTGAAACACTAATATTTGTGTTCAGCAAAGTCTCCTGAGTAGAACAGGACCCCCCATGTACAGGTTTTATAGCGTTTTTGAAAGTTACAGGGTCAAATATATGGGTCAAATATTTTTACATTGAAAATGGCCAGGTTGGTTACGTTGCCTTTGAGAGCGTATGGTAGCCCAGGAATGAGAATTACCCCCATGATGGCATACCATTTGCAAAAGAAGACAACCCAAGGTATTGCAAATGGGGTATGTCCAGTCTTTTTTTAGTAACCACTTAGTCACAAACACTGGCCAAAATTAGCGTTCAATTTAGTTTTTTACTTTTTTCACACACAAACAAATATGAACGCTAACTTTGGCCAGTGTTTGCGACTAAGTGGCTACTAAAAAAGTCTGGACATACCCCATATTGAATACCCTGGGTTGTCTACTTTTAAAAAAATATGTACACGTGGGGTGTTATTTAGCAATTTATGACAGATAATAGTGTTACAATGTCACTATTGATACATTTTAAAAATGTATGTTTTGAAACCGCAATATCCTACTTGTACTCATAGCCCTATAACATGCAAAAAAATAGCAAAAAGCATGTAAACACTGGGTATTTTTGAACTCAGGACAACATTTTGAATCTATTTAGCAGTTTTTTTCATTCGCTTTTGTAGATGAATAAAAGATTTTTCACATAAAATTCAAAAAAAGTTGTATTTTTTTCAATTTTTCATCATATTTTTTCATTTTTTAAAAATTAAATTACATGAGATTATATAAATAATGGTATGTAAAGAAAGCCCCTTTTGTCCTGAAAAAAACAATATATAATTTGTATGGGAACAGTAAATGAGAGAGCGGAAAATTACAGCTAAACACAAACACCACAAAAGTGTCAAAAAGATGCCTGGTCGCAAATGTACAACATCGCAAAAAAAGTCCGGTCCTTAAGGGGTTAAATGTGTCCACAGAAATGTTATCTTTCTTGATTGACATTTGGATAGTGTGGTTGGGCTTATGGTCCAGCAAGAACTTTAGATTAGGATCTAGAGGGATATCTAGATTCTGGAAGGGATCCACCATCTCAATAGCACTTTCGAGGACGTCAGTGTACACTGCGTATAGCGTAACGTCACCGATGGTGATACGAGAGTCGTGGGGTACCTTGATCAGTGATACAGGTGCTGGTAAGGCAATTACTTTATTAGTCACCTGGTCCCTGCGAAAAACACTCATGTTTTTAAGACACGTGCTTACCAACCATTTATCTTTTACTAAGATAGCATGTACTAACGCATTACTGTCGGTTTTTGACATAGTCACTTGACATGTTTCAGAGCCATGTTTAAGGTACTCGATCCCACACAAAGCATTGGTAGAATCGTACACAAAAGGTTTTCCATCACATTGGAAATTATTGTCTTTGAATTTTTCACAGTCATTCAAAATGGGTATTGAATACCAATCTGGTACACACGGTTGAAAAGCCAAAACATCTGGGGTTTGGACTTTTACATGGATATTTTCCTTCCATGTACCAACGTTGTAAATTGTTTTCATTTGAAAAATGTTTTTGGGAGTTACATATGGTATGGCCAATAAAAAGCAAATCTCCATACGTTCCGGATCAATTAAGAGAGGTATAGCACTCCCCATCTCAAAGGCCAGGTTTAATTGCATAGGCTCAATTGTTTCTCCATCCACATTGGCAAGCATCGCATGAACAATATCCTTGGATATAAAATACAGAGGTATGCGTCCCCCTGCCAATTCAATCATTCCAGTTTGCACTTCGTCAAGAAAAGCAAGTGTGTGGAACAATATTGGGTCATGCAGAAATAGAAGTTCACGCTTAAATAAGTCATGACTTTGGTGCAACTCAGTGGATTTGGCAATTAACTCCGAATGCAAATTTGTTGTAACAACTGTGTCTTGCAGAATAGTTAACACGTCTTGGAGAAGTGTTCTTTGCTGTTTTATCACCTGATGAATGTCGTTAATGTGTTGCTTTAGCGCATAGATTTCCATATCCAGCTTTTGGACAGTAATAGAGTTGGCTGCAGACATTCCAGTTGCGACAACTGCACCAACAGTGGCACAAACTAATGCAACAATTATAGCGGTGAGGAACCTTTTGGGTCGGTTGCTCATCGAAATAGAACTGGATACAAATGGTTTCCGGGCTTGCTCCAAGATGTTCCGCACACGGTCCTGTGCTCTTTGGAGGTGCATCTGGTACCAAGTCTGTAACTCAGGAAGCTGCATCGATGAAATGTTGTACGCCTTCTCGATGGAAATCTTGGGGTCCAAGCTGACGAACACACGTCGGGTCCTCTTCTTTGTCAAGATGAACCCTGGTGTCTCTTGAATCAGGATGCCGGAGGATGGTCCCATCTCTGCGCTCTTGGCACAGGAGCAGTACGATCCAGAAACACGCCACATCCTTCTTGGACATCTTTCGACAGTCACGGTTAAGGAACTCGTTTCAGACTTATCTACTAATGATTCAAGGTTTGTTAAGTATACAAATTTATAACAGTGTGACATCACTTGGCCTAGGACAACACATTATTACGATTCATCAACACATGTATTCTCTCTAATTCTATTTTTATAACTTCATCCCTCACTACATTTATTACTGACTCCTCAGCAATATGCCTATAGCAGTTAAACAAGCTAGTAACCTGCTTAGAAAATTTAGTTATTGGATGGCAAGGAAATGGTTAATGACATGAACGTACATGGGATCATGGCACATCACAACATTTCACATCATACGATACCACGTGAATCAAGCATTCATCCAGGTTAGTCGTTCACCCTTCTGCATCCGAATCCACACCTATAATCCTTCATTGAGATTTAGGATGACAAGCACGCAACTGGTTAATGTGAACCCACTTTTCAATAAAATCACAATCCTTAGGAAATTTTATTTTGTACGCTACTGGGGAGATTTTGTCAATGATGACATATGGCCCTTTCCAAGACGGTAAAAATTAATTTTCCTTGACTTGATTTCGCGCAAAATTATACAGATAGACTTGATCTGTTATCTCATATTTACTTTTTCGTGGTTTTTAAATCGTAATAGGTCTTAACCCCTGTCGCTACTTTTTCTAGATTCTTTTGGGCAAAGCAAACGCATGCTGTAAATGCTTGCGCAAATCTTCGATATACTGATGTGTAGTGGCAGCATTGATCAAATTATGATCCGAAGTACGATATAGTAAATGCTGTGGTAAAACCATCTTGACATCTTCCTGTCATCAATTCAAAAGGTGACAATTTGGTAGCAGTGCTAGGTGTAGCTCTAATCGCCATTAAAACTAGGGGCAATTTAATGTCCCAGTCTTTACCAGACTCCTTAACATACTTTTTCAGAATATTAATGATAGACTGGTTATATCGCTCTACCCCCCCGCTAGACGCAGCGCGGTATGCAATATGTAGCTTTCGTTTAACACCTAGAATGTTCCACATCTTAGCCATTACTTCGCTGGTAAAGTGACTACCTCTGTCTGACTCAATTCTTTGAGGCAGACCGAACCTGGAAAAGACATGGTTAATCAACAAAGTGGCGCACACGGTACTCATGTTCTCTTTAAAAGGCAAACATTCTATCCACTTTGTGTACATACATGTAACGGTTAACATGTATTTGTTACCTCTTGAAGATCTTGTTACAGGACCTATAAAGTCAATTTGAATATCAGACCAGGGTAATGACACCCCCCGCTTCTGAAGTGGTGCACGATGGGTTGGACCATGGGGTTGATATTGCGGACAAATCAAGCATCCCTGACAGTATGTCTTAACATCTCTTAACATGTGTGGCCAATATGCATAACCACGCAATATCTCATATGTGATCTTATCACCACGATGTCCAGATGTAGGTGCATCATGTGCGTGTTGGAGCATTAACCCTCGGTATACAGTTGGGACTACCCATTGTTGAATACCATGTTTAGAAGTTCTGACAGCAACCCATCCATGATACTAAATTGGACTTTATATCTCATCAAGATTCGTAAATCTTCATTATCTTTGCAATCCTCATCTGTGATGGGATTGGCAGTAGGGTCTTCTATATGTTTATAGAATATACCTATGACAGGATCATTCTTCTGACTGGTAATCAGGTCCTCACTAGGAGCTTCTTGACTCCATTGCACAACATTTAAGTCGGCATTATCTCTAGCCTTTCGTCTAGTTATGGCTTCAACGTGAATTGAACCCATATGATCATCAATGTTTAGGGTTTCACCATTGATGGCTGCTTGTTTTGCCAGTGAATTCCTTGTCATTACCATCCTTGTCAATACCTTCTATTTTAGAATGGCCTTTGGTTTTCTTCCAATATATGGTTAAACCATGTTCCTTAACCAACTCATCAATTTTACAAAAAACTTCCCATGTTTAACAGGTTTGTTATTGCTTTTCAGCATTTGGCTACGTTTCCAGCTAGGCAGATATTCAACGAAACTGTTGCGAACATAGTTGGAATCAGTTATGATAACAAATTCTGTGATACTATATTCTATTGCCATTTGAATGGTCTTATATACTGCACAGAGTTCGGCTATCTGACTGCTTTTGGGACCAATACTGTATCCTATAGATACATTGGGATAATCACCTATCCAGGCGATTCCGATACCTGCAACTAACTTCCGTTCAGCACCAGACACGTGGTGATATGAACAACCATCAATGTATACCCACGGTAGTGGTCGACAGTATTCCTCGTCATAAACTTTATAAGGGGATAGCAATTGCTCTTCTAGGAAGTCATCTCCGGTGTCATTATCATCCAGAGATGGAGCAGTACAGTCATGTAATTCTGCTAAACCTTGGGCAACTGGGCTTCTCTTATTATGTTTATAACGGACTTCTAACGGCCATCCCTGTAAGGATAGAAAAAAGGGGTATGCCAGACGAGAAAATCTAAAAGGAAAAATATAAAATGGAAACAATGGTGCAGTATATCTGGACTGGATGTTTTTAAAGAGCTGTATATGTAACAAACTCACATGATTCAGAGCCAGACAAAGATAGGCTCAGATCATAAACGCAGGGTTATTATACAGCAAATACCAGGCTTCTTCAATAGCTTTGTGGTGGTCCTCAGAGAAAGGGAGAGAAAGGGAACAATGGACCAAAGTCCTAGTGTATTATCTTCAACCCAATCTGTCAATAAAACAAATACAAGTGCTTGCTCACCTTTAAGAGAGCCAATTCAAACTGGGCTCTCAGTGTGATAGGTAATGTGCCTTTAAGAGGGCACTGCTCTTCTTTGTTTAGCAGGAGAATAGATGCAGGGCGTAGGCTCATGTAGACAATCTAAAATTTATTGTAGTAAAACACTTACATAAAATACAAAATAAAAGTCCCATAAAATAATGGTGAGTCCTCGTCCGAGACGCGTTTCGCCTTATAGAAAGGCTTTTTCTATCGGTATCCTGCTTGTAAAATCCCGCCGGTTTAAATAGCCCGAAAATCGTTCCCCATTGGTGCTTGTAGCCTTCCGGATCAACCAATGAAGGAGGGGGTGTGTTTGTCATCTGTTGTGAGTGTTCGTAATTACGGAAGTGACGTATCGTACTTGCCGCAACGTCACTTCCGTTTTGTTCGTAGCCGCCATTTTGGTTATTGGCAATTTGCTTGTATCACATTTACATGCCCAATATTCAATACGTAATGTGGACATGAAAAAAAAAAATAGGGGAAAAGAAGGAGTCAGATATAATATGCTAGCTTCATGGACATTGTAACCCATAATAAATAAAAGAAAGAAATCGAAAGAGAGACAGAAGGTCTCACTTCAAGATGTATCCAGACCGAAGTTATATCTTTACATACCATCAAACAACAGTGTTCTCTGTATAGGGCAACTTGCCTTATTACCCCCCTGTATAAGATACATGGATATATATGGGTGTTATCATTATCGTTTCTTCCCTTAAAATGTACAGCCTGTTTTTTCCATCTATATGTATCACCTATATGTATCACTCAAATATAGGTGATACATATAGATGGAAAAACAGGCTGTACATTTTGATAAACATCATTCAGATTCCAATAGATCTAAGAGAAAAGTGGAGGACAATGTCCTTTCATACAACAGATTCTCACATTTAGATCGATCACATTTAGGCAAGAGGATTTTTGGGAGCTTCAGGAGAGGGAAAGATACAAATGTTCCCCATTAGGAAAGAGGAGGAGATCCATAGAAGAAGGGGAACTAGAGGAGGAATGTCTCTACAACAGAGGAAAAAGAGACAAAAAATAATTAGAAATGGTATCTTCAACCTCACGGATAGAGTACTTTCAAAATCACAGCAGTCACTACTTGAAAAAGGCCTTAAATTCGCCCCGACGAGGACGCTAGATAAATTTAGTACCTATCTGGACCTAAATAGGTTTAAGAGGAAAATGTGTTTGAAGAAATTTTTCTATAAGAAACCACCATTAAGATTTACGATAAGTGATGGTAATGACGAATTCGTGCATACCGAGCTTAAAGACAAATCCCACTTCTTTCCCAGGTTTTGCATCTCTAATGAGATGGCAACATTTGAGAAAATGGTTATGAAAGACATTAAACGTATTAAACCTATTGGTAAAAATTAATACAATCTCACCTTTCAAGAGAGAGACAGCTTAAAGAAATTCAATAATGATGACACATTGGTTATTAAACCGGCTGATAAAGGGGGGGGCATCGTTCTTATTGAGAAGAGTGACTACATTGAAGAATCCAGTAGGCTACTGGGAGACAGTACAACATATACCATTTTAAACAAGGACCCGACCAGCGAAATTAAGGCCAGCTATACCAGATTGATAGATAAAGGCAAGCTAGAGGGTATTCTGAATAAAAAGGAAGCAGAGTTTTTGAGTATCCATCATCCTAGGATCCCGGTTTTCTATTATTTGCCGAAGATCCACAAACACATCACCAAGCCCCCAGGGCGCCCAATTATTTCAGGGATTGGATCCATATCCAGTAGGCTTTCCCAGTATATTGACCAATGCTTACAGCCCATAGTGAAGAACTGTACAGGCTACCTGAAGGACACCATTAATGTCCTTCAGGTACTTAAAGACATTGTATGGGATGATGAAAGTTGGCTGGTTACAGCCGACGTTAATTCATTATATACTATCATACAACACAACAAGGGATGTGAAGCGACAATTTTTTCTTGAAAAATCTGAATTTTTTCCACAGTCCCAGATTGACTTTATTTTGGAGGGAATAAATTGGATCCTCCACAATAATTACTTTTGGTTCAACGAGACATTCTATCTGCAAGTCTGTGGCACGGCGATGGGCACCAGGTTTGCACCCAGCTACGCCAATTTGTTCATGTCATACTGGGAACAAATTTTCATCTTTGGTGATAGTAGATGGGGTGCAGGCCTGGTGTCCTATCATCGCTATATTGATGACATCTTTTTCGTTTGGAAGGGTAGCAGTGAATCCCTAGATGTGTTTTTTTCACATATTGAGAACAACAATTGGGGGATTAAACTCACCAGAAATAGCAGTAAAAATTCTGTTGAATTTCTTGACCTTAACATCTTTATTGAAAATAACACCATCAAGACTAGCACCTTCTTTAAAAAGGTCGATGTAAATAGTTACATCGAAGGCACTAGTTGCCATTACTCACCCTGGTTACTTAATGCACCAAAGGCGCAACTGCTTAGAATAAGACGTAACTGCACTGACATTGCCATGTTTCATAAACAGGCTCAAAAAATCATGACGGATTTCTCAGATAAGGGCTACAATAACCACCTACTCAATAGTGCTCACGATGAGATAAGCCTTAGAGAGAGAGAAACCCTTCTTCAATAAAAGGCGAAACCGACCACCTCTGCAGATAAGGAACTGGCTTTTATTTGCGACTTTAATGTACAGAGTAAACAAGTTAAAAAGGCAATTCATAAATATTTGCCGATTCTTAAAAACGATGAGACATTAAATATCCTCTTACCAGAACGGCCTAAGATTATTTACAGGGGAGTATCCAATTTAAGAAATAGCCTTTCTAATAACAATTCGACTAAAACTAAAGTTTTGAACCCCTTCAACGAATCTAAAGGCTTTTATGGATGCGGAGTCTGTGGGGCCTGCAGGAATACTAACAACCATAAAAGAACAGTCAGGGAATTTTCAGATCCCAATAACCCTAATAAGAATTATAAAATAAAGGATGTTATTACTTGTCATACCAAAAGGGTAATTTACATGCTGAGGTGCCCATGTGGCCTCCTGTATATTGGGCGGACTATACGCCCCTTGCAGGTGAGGATACAGGAGCATGTCAGAAATGTAAAAAATGGATTTGCGAAGCATAGTGTATCGCTCCATTTTAAAAACGTACACAACAGTGATCCAAAAGGTATGTCATTTATGGGCATTCAGAAAGTTGTCACAGATTGGAGAGGAGACGATTTGGTGAAAAAAATGGGCAAGGCTGAGATGAAATGGATTTTTCAATTAGACACTCTACATCCTAGAGGTCTTAATTATGATTTTGAACTCTGCCATTTTTTATAATTTTGTTCCATCATCCTTTCTCCTCTCAGCCTTTGCACATGTCTCCCACTGTGAATAAACAAAATGCCTGTAATTTAGTCCATCTATATATTTTTGATATAAAAAATTGGTCATGTACCCCTTTAAAAATAACAGCTATATTAAAGATAATTTTTTTTTACTTATGTACCCCATGTACAGGGCTGATAGGGTTAATTTCTATATAAGGACCACATGAACTTGAGTTTATTTTCAGATTCTGTATAAAGATGATTTGATGTGTATCTCTTTAAGGGAAGAAACGATAATGATAACACCTATGTGTATCTCTTTAACCCCTTAAGGACCAAACTTCTGGAATAAAATGGAATCATGACATGTCACACATGTCATGTGTCCTTAAGGGGTTAAGGGAAGAAACGATAATGATAACACCCATATATATCCATATATATCCATGTATCTTATACAGGGGGGGGTAATAAGGCAAGTTGCCCTATACAGAGAACACTGTTGTTTGATGGAATGTAAAGATATAACTTCGGTCTGGATACATCTTGAAGTGAGACCTTCTGTCTCTCTTTCGATTTCTTTCTTTTATTTATTATGGGTTACAATGTCCATGAAGCTAGCATATTATATCTGACTCCTTCTTTTCCCCTATTTTTTTTTTTTTTTTTCATGTCCACATTACGTATTGAATATTGGGCATGTAAATGTGATACAAGCAAATTGCCAATAACCAAAATGGCGGCTACGAACAAAACGGAAGTGACGTTGCGGCAAGTACGATACGTCACTTCCGTAATTACGAACACTCACAACAGATGACGAACACACCCCCTCCTTCATTGGTTGATCCGGAAGGCTACAAGCACCAATGGGGAACGATTTTCGGGCTATTTAAACCGGCGGGATTTTACAAGCAGGATACTGATTGAAAAAGCCTTTCTATAAGGCGAAACGCGTCTCGGACGAGGACTCACCATTATTTTATGGGACTTTTATTTTGTATTTTATGTAAGTGTTTTACTACAATAAATTTTAGATTGTCTACATGAGCCTACGCCCTGCATCTATTCTCCTGCTAAACAAAGAAGAGCAGTGCCCTCTTAAAGGCACATTACCTATCACACTGAGAGCCCAGTTTGAATTGGCTCTCTTAAAGGTGAGCAAGCACTTGTATTTGTTTTATTGACAGATTGGGTTGAAGATAATACACTAGGACTTTGGTCCATTGTTCCCTTTCTCTCCCTTTCTCTGAGGACCACCACAAAGCTATTGAAGAAGCCTGGTATTTGCTGTATAATACCCCTGCGTTTATGATCTGAGCCTATCTTTGTCTGACTCTGAATCATGTGAGTTTGTTACATATACAGCTCTTTAAAAACATCCAGTCCAGATATACTGCACCATTGTTTCCATTTTATATTTTTCCTTTTAGATTTTCTCGTCTGGCATACCCCTTTATTCAAGGGTGAGTTTAGCCAATTAGATTAGCGCTCCACTGGGTTCTGTTTGTTGTGACCCCTTTGTCTCACTTTCATTACCCCACTTTTTTGCATGCTATTGTGTTAAGGTTTGGAGGTACCTACACGTGTGTGAGCTGCTTAGCGGAATCAGGTTCTTCACCACACTATATTTGAAGCGCCTAAAAAGCACGGTTTATTTGCTATTACTTGCCTGTAAGGATAGAGTCCATGCAGTAATCCGACTATTAGAGAGATTACCGTCTCTAATTCTTTCACTCTGCAGATACTGTAGAGGTTGGTGAGCTGTTTCTACAATTATTTTCTCACCTTGGATATAGCTACGAAAATTTTGCAGTGCCCAGACAGTCGACAATAACGCCTTCTCACACGTGTTTAATTTAACTTCAACAGGTGACAAAGTCTTGCTAGCATATGCAATAACTTTGTTTAAACTGTCCTGCTTCTGATACAGAACAGCACTTATGCTTAAATCGGTATATCCTTTCTCCAGATAGAAGGGTTTACCCCCCTCTGGGTATGCTAAACAGGGTGCCTGAGTGAGCTTCCTCCTCAGTTCACTTACCGCTAGGTCCTGAGGCTCCCCCCAGTTCCAGGTAGTTTCCTTTTTAAGCAGGTGTAAGAGTGGTTTCGTTATTTCTGCATAGTTATTTATAAACTTACGGGAGTAGTTAGTCATACCAAGGAACGATCTTAATTCCCTGATGTTTGAAGGTGTTTTAGCCTTTAGTACGGCTTCAACCTTCTTCCTCTGGGGATTTAATCCTTCAGAGGTTACCTCATGTCCGGGGAAATTGACATGGGTGCGACACCATTGCGCCTTTTGTAAAGACAGTTTAATCCCTGCCTCTCTTAACTGAGTGAGAACATGTCTAATCTCTATGATATGTTTATCAAAGGAAGAGCTTTTCAGCAAGACATCGTCGACATATGATAAAGTTCAAGAAAAAGGAAACTCAAAAGGCTGGAAAGTGGGGGGGGGGGGGAGGAAAAGACACTCCTGTATCCCACTGCCGAGCCTCCAGAGTATAGAGGTCACCTGGACTGGTTAAAAGGGGGTAACCCTGGAAATTGTAGAAAAAAGGAAGAAAAAAACCCAAAAAGGGATGTCTTATATAAAGACCGCCCAGAGGGTAAATACCCAGTCCAATCTCAACAGTAGTGTAGTTGCCAAAAAATAAAAAAGCCTTTATTGAAATCTATTAAAAACCTGGGTTATCAGTGATGGACAGAATAATATAGGGAGAAATATGTATGGTAGGAACAGGGCTAGTCAAGAGCCTAATAGCCAAAAGGAACCCTCACAAAAAACGGAGAGGGGATAGAAGGCAATATGTACCCCCATACACAACTCAGGTAACAAAGCAGTAGGGGAGAACAGGGAAAGGTAGAAACACACACTCCCAACCAAACAGTAGTGCTATGCTAATACCCTATCTCCTATAAAACACCTTTGTGGGTGTTCTAATCTAAATGCTGTCATAACATCTGAAACCCCAGGTTACACACACATGCTAGAAAAACATAAATGAAAAAGGTGCTCAGAGCAAAGTGCTCAAAGAGTATTAAAAACACAGAAGAACCCGACGTACGTTTCGGTGTGACCACACGCCGTCCTCAGGGGTATCAGCAGTGAGCAGAAACTGTCCGGGTGGTAAATTTATATCTTAAGCTCATAAGCTTTATTGTAATCACCTGTGATTGTGTCTAAGCTGCTCTGGTCCTCCTGCGAATGGGGCTGTGGGGGTGTGGTGTAACACACCATAGTGTCAGCCCACATTTCTATGTCAGAAGTGGCCAGAACAGAAAGCTGAACATAATCAGGTAGAAGGGAATTAACCCTTTGAGTGCCCCGCCCGGAACAGATATAAATGGATACTTACTATGTCTAAAGGGCAGTATCCATAGCTTAACAATTAACCCTTGGAATGTCCAAACTGTGTCATATAGGTCAAGTATGTGGATTGATTCTTATGGCTGTATTGTGTAGCTTTAGTACAATTAAAGAAACAACTTATAACCGTTGTAAACCAGTAAGGGATAAGTACAATGGCTATATGGGCAATCATACACAGAAGCCGACAATTATTTTATTGCCACTGTAAATAGTAACCCATTAGTTTTGCAAACACAAAACAGACCCCTAAACTCTTAGACCTATAATACAAGTAAAGTGAATGGACATATGAACACCAAATATTAATAGAAATAAATAAAGAATATATACATATATACAGGCATAACTTAAGATACCATTTATTATCAGAATTTCCTAGGAGGCTGTGGTACATGTTCAAGACCCATGAACCGGATGCCTGCCGAGGAGTGATTGTGATGTAGATGTAAATGCCTTGAGACGGGTGTTTCCAAACGTCTCTTGACAGAATTTACATGTTCACGTATCCTTAGCCTAAAGTGGCGAAAAGTCTTGCCTACATATTTTAGGCCACAGGAGCAAGACAGTAGGTAAACTACTCCTGTTGTGTTACAATTAAAGAAGGAACGTGGTTTGAAATTCATTAAGCCCTTGCTGTCAGAGGCCCTCTTGGTAATAAACGGGCATGCACTGCAGTGACCACATTGGAAAGAACCCATTGGTAGGTATTTTTGAAAATAACCTGACGGGGACGTAGTTGAGAGGTGACTAGGTGCTAGGATATCTCTCAAGTTTTTGCCCCTCCGTGCTGTAATTGAATGGAGTGATGGCAGAATTTCCTTCAGATGCTTATCTGATTGGAGGATAGGCCAAAATTTTTGAAAGACATTCAGCATAGTGTCCCATCCTGCATCATATGTACCGATGCAGCGTATTTTATTTTCCTCAGTCTTACGACCCCCATCTGTAATTAGGGTTTCCCGTTCAGTGTGGATTGCCCTCAGATAGGCTCTTTTCAGAACCCTATTTGGGTAACCTTTGGCCTTAAACATGTGACGCAGCTCATTTGCTTTTAATTTGAACTCCTCCATCGTGGAGCAGTTTTGTCGAAGTCTCAAATATTGGCCTATTGGGATACCGGATTTGAGTGATATGGGGTGATGACTAGACCAGCATAGCAGGTTATTTGAGGCTTTCTTCTTTCTGTACAAGGTTGTTTCAATTTTGCCTTCTTTAGATACCTGTAGTGCTAGATCTAGAAAGCAAAGGTTTTGACCCCCTACTTCACTAGTGAATCCTAAGTTAAAATCGTTGCTGTTCAGCAGACATACAAATTCTTTGAATCTCTCTGATGTATCAAGCCAAATCAAAAACACATCATCGATGTATCTTTTCCAATAGAAGATCTGATTAGTGTATGATTTCAGCTTGGGATCTGCCCTAATACACCTCTCCCACCAGCCTAGATGGAGATTGGCATATGAGGGCGCACAAGATGTCCCCATAGCTGTACCAGTGGTCTGGTGGAAGATTTTGCCATTGAACAGAAAGATATTACGAGTCAAAATGAATTCAAGTAATTCCATCACAAAATTCACATAATGTTCAGGTAGGTCAGTTTCAAGATTTAATAGTTCACGGGTATGTTTAATACCTAGGTTATGAGGAATTGAGCTGTAAAGGGCCTCCACGTCAAGGCTGCACAGGATAGCGTTTGGGGGTAAAATAAGGTTGGTCAATAAATGCAACATTTGTTTAGTATCTCTAAGGAAAGATGGTAGCTTCTGTACTAATGGGGACAGAATTGTATCCACATAAATGCTTACATTCTGAGTTAGGTTATCACAACCAGAAACTATCGGCCTACCGGTCGGATCGGTTAGTGATTTGTGCACTTTAGGCAAACAATAAAAAGTAGATAGACATGGTTGTTTGGTGCACATAAATTCAAACTCATCCTGATTAATGAGTTGATGATTCACAGCCTTAGTAAGCATAGTTTTTAACTCAGCTTGGAACGCTTTTGTAGGATCTTTTGCTAGTATACGGTAAGTATTTTTATCGGATAGAAGTCTTTCAGCTATACGAATGTAGTGGTCTCTGTCAAGTATCACCACATTGCCCCCTTTATCAGAGGGTTTGAAAATCAAATTTGTATAGCTCTGTAGTTTTTTCAGGGCTATTAGTTCCTGAGTATTAAGGTTGCCATTAGGGGATAGATCAAAGTCATCCATTTTTATCTTATCTATTTCCCTGGTAACCATTTCCAAAAATACCTCAACATTTTTATAATCCTGAAAATGAGGGGTAAACTTACTCTTGGGTTTAAAATTAGTATGTGGTATATCAGATTGTATAGTACCATCCCCAGAGTTAAGTCATTCCACCAGAGTGTCTAAGCACTCCAAGTCGTTTGGTGATAGACCCAAGCTTTGGGCCTTAGTTTCTTTACGTACTGCATGGTATTTATACAAGGCAAGCTTTCTCACAAAAAGGTTTACATCCTTAGTCCAGTTGAACTTGCTGAATGTTGGAATGTACTGACGAACCTGCCAGTCAACCCATCTCAGGTCTCCTCCTGTATTGGTCTCCTTCCGAAGGGAGAGAAATGTGATGGGAACTATCCTGGGCTGGAGACACAGGATTCCAGATTTGCTGTTGGGGTGTGTGGGTGTCACGGTGGGCCCCTGAGAGTGCGGTCATATGCGGATAGGTTTAAGTTTGAGAGGGGTGCCATGGCAGATTTACTGGGAACTCCCTTTCTCCACTTCCAAGTCCCCTCTTATGTCTAAGTCACCCTGTGCTTATTAGGGGCACAGGGTGACCAGGAAGCCCAATCTGGCCTGCCCAAACCAGACTTCCACAGACTGATCGGCTATAAGAGCTCCATGTGCCTGACCAGGACAAACTTACAAACTATGTGGAACATTGTCGAGGAAGCTGCCAGGATGGATTGACTCTTTGAAACTTGTTACCCGACTAACTGGGAATGGAAGACAGACACTATATGTAGTTCCCCAAATTCCTCTTGTGTTTTAGTCACCCTGTACCCAGTATAAGTGAAGGGTATGTTTAATGTATTGCTTGTATGTGCCTCTTCCCCTCCCCCCTTTTCCTGTCCCATTGTTTCTCCAGCAGGGCAGATCAGTTTAAACTGCCAGATCAGTTTAAACTAGCTGCTTTGTCCCTCCTCGATCTCCCATCAGCCCTTGCTATTGTCTGATCCCACCCTTCCTTGTACTATAGTGCTTTATGTACGCTGTTGGGGGCTTAAATGTGTGTGCTATTTCTATTAAAATTAATTGTTGTTTTAACCTTCACCTGGTGTTTGGTCCAGGGTGGAAAAGGCCCTCAGTGATCCCAGTCAATCCTCGGCGACTGGGTCTGAAGTGCTCCAGGGTCCATGATAGCTACGAGGAAGCAAATTTGGCAGAGGTACTCGGTTGGAGTACTGGAGCTCTATCACACTATGCACACTGCATAACATAATGGATGTGGACATGGTTTGGCGGGCGTGGTTCTGGTGAGGGGGGCAACATTTCATCCTTCAACGCAGGCAGTACAATGTCTTGAGCCAGCACTGTTGCCAGCCACCATATTAAAATATAAAAAATCATTTTTTAAATCCCGTAGGGGTCAATATTACCCTCATGTTGTTATTATTAGGGAGGATATAAACAAATCTTATGCCCCAAACTGCTATGCAAAAGGTTGTGGCATATCTACTAAACCGTGAGCAGCTAGTAGCTGCTCGGTGTAATAAATAACTAGTGATTGCTGCCCACTCATTAGAAAGGCCTTATCCTATGGGTATAGAGCGTGTAAAATAAAGAGGAACAGGGTCCTACCTGTGGGCATCAGGTGGGTGCTTTAAATTCAAATAAATGGGGACTTGGTCCCACCTGTGGGCACTTTAGTTACTTATTAAACGGGCAGGGTCTAGTGTCCTTCCCTTACACTAACCTCCCCTGTTCAATAAGTAATTATTATATAACCTGGGGGGACCTAATGTCCACCCCAGCCCCCACATATCGACAGCAAGTAGGGGCTCTAATTTTAAAACAAGGGGAAACAATGTCTCCCCAGCCCCCACCCATAGATGGCAGGTGAGTGCTTGAATTATTATATAAGGGAGGACCTAATGTTTCACAAAGCACCCACCTGTGGGTGGTGGCTTGTCGTACCTGTCGCTTGAATCCAAGCTTTCTCAGTAAGCTGGATGTGAGTTTTTTTTTAGTTTTTTTTATCATACCAAGAAAAGGCTACAAAATTTCTACAAAATAAAATTAAGAGCTCAGAGAGAGCAAAATGAGAAACTTTAATTTTACAGTAAGGCAGATTGTATAATCCTGGAACACTAGTTCCAGGATCCTTAATTATGGTGTTGTAGAAATTTTAAAACCTTCTCTTGGTATAAAAAAACATACAGAGGGGCGTGGCCTGGCTGCAGATGGAGTAGGACGCACGCTTTCTGAGCTCCCAGGCCCTAACCCGCTAAAGCCCCTAAAACGAAGCGTTAAACACCCTCACAACCACGCTGATGGGGAAAACTAAAAGAGGGGCTACTCCCGGCCCGACATTACCCTCCTCGGGACACTCGACGGGACCTATGGACGATTACCTCTCCACCCCGCAACCGCTGGCCGGCGCACGAGGCCCAAACAATATGGCGCCCGCGTCCCCAGGTATGAGCAGCCGCACTGAATCCCCACGGGGATCCCCTGCAAGAGACACCCAGAAAGACACTCTCACCCAGTTGTCCGTGGATATGGCGGCTATTGCGGCAAACATGCTTACAAGGGGGGATAAAGCGGAACTCATTGCGGAGCTCCGAGCAGCCGTGCGTGAAGAAATCACGGCTGTGAGGCGAGACCTAGCGGTGCTGGAACAGAGAGTAGACGATCTGGAGGTACATAGACTACAGGCCACCCAGCATCAACGGGCATCAGAGCTGGCAGCCACAAGGCAGGGCAATATCTTACTAGATTTGAGACGCCAAGTGGAGGACCTCGATAATCGAGGTAGACGCAACAACATACGCATTAGGGGGGGCATGCCGGAATCTGACGGTGAATCACCACGGGAGCTGCTTGAAGGCCTGTTTGCCCAAATCATGGGTGATGCAGCCCCACTAGACTTTGGACTCGAGAGGGCACACAGGGCGCTCAGAGCCCCGCGCAGAGATGGCCAACCGAGAGACCTGATTTGCTGCCTCCGGTCATTTCAATTAAAGGAGGCCATAATGAGGGCTGCCAGAACGCAACGCTCACTCCGGTACGTGGAATCGCCAATTGCGCTATACCAAGATCTGTCCGCCATTACCCTAGATGCACGGCGAGCCCTGAAACCGATCACAAATGCGCTACAAGAGAAGAGGATTCAATATAAATGGGGATACCCGTTCAGTCTACAAGCAAGAATTGGAAACCAGTGGCACGTCTTGAGATGGCCCACTGAAGTCCCACGCTTCTTACACGCGCTGGGCCTACCGGACATGCCTGTACCTAACTGGATTTTGGACTATCCACCCGCAAGGCCTACTGGCCCAACAACCCCGGCCGACATGCTCAGAGTGGGAGCCTTGCCTGGAACTCCCCAACGCAGGGGTGGTCCGGTCGCACCGGAGGAATAAGCCACGGTCGAGCCCCGGGGACGCAGAACCCCCACTGAAGAAAAATCTGCACGCCATTAGACCCGCCATGCCTGAGCGGCGGACCGCTCATCGCCTCCCATCGCATCGGAAGGTACGCAGTGGCCCAGAGACACCGAGACTGTTCACCAGGGGTATGTACTGCTTCCCCCCCCCCCCCCGGGACTAAGGCCCCGAGTCATCCCTGAGGTCTTCCCCACTCCTGGGGGATCAGTGCTTTGGGGAGGGGTACGGGACAAGGGAGACTAAGCATACCGAGGCAGTTTAGCAAGCGACCATTACGGGGTCCTGCAAACCCACAGTCGGGGATACGATAGGTGGAGTGGTGGGTCCGAGATGGACACTGGGGGACGGCCTTGTCGGCCCAGGGACCCAACACCCACGAGGGGACGGGGTGTTTGCTGGACACTGCCTTCCACCGGCCACGAGATAAGGGTACGGGGGCCGAAGACCTCCCGGACATTAACTGCTATATGACTGATTTGATACGGCCGCGGGCCGCTGTTGGGGCCGGGGGAGGGAGGGGTGCGGACAAGGGGGGAGGGGGGACCTGGCCACGCGCCCGAGACGCACGTGTGGCCGACTGGGCTCCGGCCGTAGGCCCTGCTCTGGCGGGTGCAGAGTCGGACGCGGTGCGGAACGACTGCGTCTCCGGGGGAACTTGTAGATAACGCGGGATGGAGAGATTTTAGGCCCGCGTAATTGAATGTTATGTTCATGTTTTACCAGGTTTTGATATTGTTTTGGTTTACTAGTCCCACAAGCTGGCTACCTAGTATGACGCTGGGATCTCCCCTAACACTGTATGCTATGTACCCACTCCAGGAAGCGGGGAGGCTCAGGAAGTGTTCTGGCCCATGTAGACATGGAGTTAGGGACTGCAGAGACCCCGATCACTACTGAACAGGCTAGGCCTCAGAAAACGGAGGTCTCTACCCATTCTCAGCACATAGCACGACCGACTCATGGGTCCGGGAGGGTGACTCGGACCACTATGGGTACCCCACGATACTTAGGACAGGGAGACATATCGGGTTTTGACCCAACTGTGGATGCACTCAGCGGGTTGGGAGCTGAGGGAGTCCGCTAATGATTTCACCTACCAGAAAAGGCGACTGACACCATAGGTGGCCTCCCTCGCACCCCACGCAACTGACCTACACTGTAAATACTGGTCTGTGTTTGGAGAGGGCTCTACTATAGTTCCCCCGACATTCTATTCCTGACCAAGATTCGAAGTTGCTTTTTGTTTCCCTACTGACTCGACTAACCCAGACAGTCGACTACACCTCTGACCTACCCCTCCCCCCCCAATTTTCCTCTTTCCCGAATATACCTAACTCAGCCCGAAGGGGCTCACCCTCCATTATTTCCCAGTGAGCCCGGGCGGGGGACTCTCTCGGGACGGTTATGGAGTCCTTTAAACCGGCGCTGCTTAAACTATGGTCCCACAATGTTAGGGGTCTTAATCTCCCTGAGAAATGTGCTCAACTGTTGCGCAGGCTTTGGGCTGACAGAGTGTCCATAGCGTTCCTGCAGGAGACGCATTTCAGAGGTATTGACGCTCCAAAACTGGAGAATAGGCGCTTTCCACAGGGTTACTTTGCCAACCACCCAGACGTGAAGAAGGCGGGAGTGGCAATCCTACTCGCCCACACTGTACAATTCCAACACAAGGCTACACTCACTGATCCTGGGGGTCGATATATCTTCCTTAAAGGCTCCATAAGAGATGTTCCCCACACGTTCGCTTGCATATATAGCCCCAATCGAAAACAGCACACATTCATAGCCAGGACACTGACCAAGCTAGACAGGTTCAGGGAAGGCCTCTTGGTGCTGGCTGGGGACCTTAATGTCCCTCTTGACCCACGAATGGACTCCTCTCGGGGCGCAAGCACGGTCCCGGCGCACTGCCTTAGATCGATCTGACGATCCCTGACCAAAGCTGGGTTAGTGGACTGTTGGAGAGTGGCGCACCCTGAGGACAAAGATTTTTCCTACTATTCCCCGATGCACAAACAATACAGCAGGATAGATTACATATTCATGCCCCAGGAAAGCCTGTCTCTTCTCCGAGAGGCCAATATAGGACTCATACACCAGTCAGACCACGCACCAGTCTCGTTGAGAATAAAATCCCCATTGCTCAAACCCGTGGAACGCCAGTGGAGGCTCAATGAGTCCCTGCTGGACGATCTAGGGACCTGTACCATTGCCCGACAGACTATCACGAACTACTTTGTGGAAAACGACACAGTGGACATGTCCCCACTGACACTGTGGGAAGCCCATAAGTGTGTTGTCCGAGGGCACTTTATATCCATGTGCACGCAGCGCAGAAAAGACAGGGCACGCGAACTTACTGACCTCACGAAACAGATAGCCGACTTAGAAAACTCACACAAGCACACGCTAGACGACAACATACATTTACGGCTCACAGAAGCCCGTAGGGCACTCACGAATCACCTTTCCCAGGGCCTGCTACACACCATGCGAAAATCTGCCAGGTTCTTCTATGAGCATTCCAACAAAAGTGGTAAACTCCTGGCAAAGATGCTCCAGGAGAAGCGTAGATCCCAACACGTACACAAGATCAGTACACAAAATGGGCGAACTACAGGGATGCCTGAAGGCATTCTGGACGCTTTCAGGACCTATTATATGGACCTGTACAACCAGTCCCAGACCCAACAAGGAGCCGCAGCACAAACCCATTACCGACGAGTAACGGACTACCTGGCTCAGCATGTCACCCGTAAACTTACACCGGAACTCGCAGAGGAACTTGACAGCCCCCTCACCCTGGAAGAATTAGCGGCCGCAATGAAACAATCGAAACCGCACCGAGCGCTGGGCCCCGACGGCTTCCCCCTGACGTACCTACGGACATTCCGGGAAGAGCTCTTGCCGAGACTTCTGGCGAGCCTAAACGCCTTACGGGATGGAGGTGCGTTCCCCACTGACACCCTAGCGGCCATAGTCACGGTGATCCCCAAGGAAGGGAAGGACCCGAGTAAATGTGCCAGCTATAGGCCAATTTCACTACTAAACGCAGATCTAAAATTGTTCACGAAGGCCCTCTCACTGAGGATATCCCGGATGCTGCCAGACCTGATCCACCCGGATCAGGTGGGCTTCATCCCAGGCAGGGAAGCCCGAGATGACACCATACGGGCATTGAACATAATCCATAGCGCACAAGCCAGGAAACGGGACATCGTCCTCCTCTCAACGGACGCCGAAAAGGCGTTTGATCGAGTGGATTGGGTATACGTCACCTGGGCTTTGGCATATACGTCACCTGGGCTTTGGCACGTATATGCGCGCGTGGATCTCGGCCCTGTACACTACACCGACTGCTCGGATACGGATAAATGGAGCCCTCACACAATCTTTCCCGATATGTAATGGGACGCGACAAGGCTGTCCCCTGTCCCCCCTCCTGTTTGCCCTCACCCTGGAACCTTTCCTGGAGGCGGTCAGGCGGGACGGGGGTATAACGGGGGTTCGCATGGGCATGGAGGAACATAGGGTAGCGGCATACGCCGATGACATGTTGTTCTTCTTGGAACAACCCCTGGTCTCAGTGCCCAACCTACTAAAGGATTTCGATGGATTCCGCCAAGTGTCAAACCTGAAGCTGAACCTTGACAAGTCGGAAGCAATGCCGATAATGAAGAACGAAGGCGATGCCCACAGACTCGGCACCCGATTTGCCTTTTCGTGGTGCACGGGGAAGATACGGTACCTCGGTACCTGGCTGCCGAAAGACCTTTCACAAACTTACCAACTAAATTTCCTGCCCCTCCTCCGGAAAATACAATCGGATCTCCAACGCTGGACGGCCTACTACATCACCTGGTTCGGACGAATTAATGCGATCAAGATGAACGTGTTACCACGGTTGCTGTATCTCTTTGCCACCCTGCCACTCTTAATCCCACAATCATTCTTCAAATCACTAGATACGGCTATCCGCGGGTTCGTCTGGAACCATAGACCCTCGCGCGTCCGCAAGTCAACGATGGAGAGACCCAAACTAGCCGGGGGCCTGGGATTGCCTTCGGCATTCACGTACTATAAAGCCACACACTTGCACAGGATCACAGACTGGCATGTTGACACGAGCCCAAAACGTTGGGTGGCTATGGAGCTACAGCAAACGGGGGGTAAGATCCCCTCGAGACTGTGGCTGGGGGGCACCACGTTCGCAGAGCTGCGTACAGGCAACCCCATGATAGACGCGACGCTCAATGTCTGGTGCAAAGTCCGCTACACCCACCAGTTAACTACATCGCCGAGCCCGCTGACCCCGATTGCCTGCAACTCGAACCTGGCGGGGGGACTCCACCCAGCGGCGCTGCGGAACTTCCAACAGGCGGACTGGGTATATCTGGATCAGTGGTGCTCGAGGGGACAGCTCCGGCCCCTACCTGACCTGATGGGGAACACACAACCCACACAATTAGACAATTTCCGTTACCACCAGGTGCAATCGTATGTCGCCAGCCTAGCCGGTAGGGACCACCTTCATAGGCAACTAACGGACTTTGAAAGGATATGCACGAAGAGGTGTCACATAGACCACGGGGTATCGCGCATGTACGAATCCCTGAGAAGGGTCCTGGACACCTGCCCGCTGGGATACAAGAGCAAGTGGGAAAGGGAAACAGGCACACAACTCTCAGACCAAGAATGGGACAAGATAGTCCGCCTAACCCACAAATGCTCGATCAGCTCGAAGATTCAAGAGACCGGTTACAAATTATTATCACTATGGTATCGAACACCGGATACCCTTATGCACTTCGGCGGAACTGGTGCGGGCGACTGCTGGAGGTGTGGCACGGCCCTGGGAACGAACCTACACATATGGTGGTCTTGCCCGCGCATAGTAACATACTGGCAGATGATAAACACAAAAATAAGAGAAGTTACAGGAGAAACCATCCCCTTACAACCTATGACGATGCTTTTACATCACACTCCCACACCCACGCAGAAATACAAACACTCCCTCACCATTCATCTGTTAAATGCTGCAAAAGCATTGATTCCCCTGCACTGGAAACTCACATCCGCACCTTCATTCAGACAATGGGTGGACAAGGTGGAGAGCATCTATGATATGGAGATACTGACAGCCTCCCTGCAGGGACGCTCAGACAAGTGCGCACTGCAATGGTACCCCTGGAGGCTTTTTGTCTCCAGGGGGATTGCGTAAAATTTCCGAGACAGGCAAGGAGCTCAGAGTAGCTATCTGAGCTGTGTAGACTGGTCGGAACACACCCCGTACAGACGGGACAAGGAAACTGCTTAGAATGAGGAGACCTCACCCGGGCTCCTGACCCCCCCCCCCCCCTACCCCTCTTGTACCTACCCCGCTCTCCCCCCCCACTTCCCTTGTACCAAGCCTCAACCTGACGGACTTTCTACACTACAGGACACCAGAGGAATCTGGCTCCCAACTGACAAGACATTACACTGACAGACAGGTAACCCCGATTACACTCAAGGATCAGAATCGAAACCTGGCCGCACGACATAGAACTGAATAATGCCAAATTGGGTAGACTTACACAACCGGAACAGTAATCCATACGGACATAGACACAACAGTTAGCTATCGCTTAGACACGAACCCACAGACAACTTCGGACCATTAGACACAGCTGATAGCCCTGAAAAGGCACCCCACCGAGAGAGGAATCACAAGGGGCTGCATACTCCCTACTTTACTCTCCGGGGGGACACATTGGCCCAAATACCACAACATGGCCTACGGAAACTGGTCCCTCACGATGTACCCACGCAGGTACCGAGCATTCCTGACCTGTTACGACATAGGTATTGGGGTAATATGGGGATGTCCCCGAGGTGTGGATACAGGAAATACGTTGCCAGTAAATGGGGAATTGGGAACGGGTACTGCCAATTTCAGAGGCGCCCAATTGATACCAGGCAAACCCAGGTGGAAGTAGTCAAGTGTATATGTCAAGGACAACTTAGCTACCTATGTTTCCTAGAAATTTGCTCTTTAATAATGATCCGAAACCTGTTTAGCTGTTTCATTGGTGCCAAATGTTAAATATACATTTCTGTGTGACTTATGAACAATGTGCTGTTACTGTTACCTGTGAAAACCTATCAATAAAATACGATTGACATAAAAAAACATACAGAAGCTCACATCACACACAGCAGACTGAGGAAGCTTGGATCCAAGCGAAACGCGTTTGGGCAAAAATCAAAGGAACTACATCAACTGGGACTGAGTAAATATTATCTTTGTATTTGACATTTGTTGTTTGCTAATAAATTAGTTTTAATTGGATTTATCTGGTGTCCAGTTTGGTCCTGCAGCTTTGATATCTAAAAGGAATGTGTCACCCCATTAAGTGACACTAAGCCTTCCCACCTCAGAGCCAGGACTTTAAGGTTCTGTCAAAGGTAAGCTTAAGGATCACTATAGTGTCAGGAAAACAAAGCAGTTTTCCTGACGCTATAGTGCCCTGAGGGTCCCCCCACCCTCAGGGTCCCCCTCCTGTGACGCTGAAGGGGTTAAAACCCCTTCAGCAGCTTACCTTATTCCAGTGCCGGGCTCCCTCAGCACTGCTGACCTCTCCTCCCCCACCTCTCCTCCCCATCTGCCGACGTCAGCGGAGCCGAATGCGCATGCTCGGCAAGTGCGCGATGGAGGCGAAATTTGCCTCTAGTGGCTGTCTGGAAGATAGCCACTAGAGGCTTCTTAACCCCAAATGTAAACATAGCAGTTTTTCTGAAACTGCTATGTTTGCATCTGAAGGGTTAAAACCTGAGGGACCTGGCACCCAGACCACTTCATTGAGCTGAAGTGGTCTGGGTGACTATAGTGTCCCTTTAGCATCTAGAAACTTGTTAATTGAATAAACCATAGGCATTCTACACTATTGTGTGTTTTTCTTCTGTTTTTCTTTTTATATTGGGAGTACTTCTATCCTTATCCAAGGAGTGGTGTGATGCTGCCTTAAAGGGCATAAAGCCATTACCTACTGAGGCAGTTTTCCACAGGCTCATAACCACGTGAGTTGTTACAATCTTCATTTACTACTCAGAAGGATTCCAATACCATCTGCTTAATTATTATTTGTTTTGTATTTTTGTATTTTATGTTTGTATACCTCCTGTTTTATTATACTAAAGAGAGGTAAGCTACTCATGCATGTTTAATATTTTTTCTGTATAAGCGCTCCACTTCAAGTATAGACTAATAACCTATCTAACTTTATTGTATACTCTCATTTATCCGTCTGTCTCCAATCCTGACCCAGACCTGTATTTGACTACTTTATATCCAATACCTTCTATATACATTAAGAGACCGGCTACTCTAAGGTTCATTAATATGTATTTTCTTTGTATGGGTTGTAGGGTTCTATGTGTCTCACTGTTTGCTGTCAATCCTTGACAGGGCTCTAATTAGAAATACAATGGGAGAGTGGACATGCCAGTGTTCATCCCTTGACAAATTGTAATTATAGAGAGAAAAAATGGGTCGCAAGAGAATACTGAGAACGGGCAGCAACTGAAATAGCCTGCCCTTCGGTCGGTCACCGCTCAGTTCTCAAGCTGTTTTTTGCTCATCTTGTGCCATTACATAGAGAACTTCTCTGAAACATATCAGACTGGTCCCACCCATACGGGCAGTCCAGATCCGAAATGCCAGCAAGTTCCCTCTGCACGAGAGACACAGCAACCCCAGACGATCGTTTCAGCCTTGTAAGGCATCATCAGTGAGGCATAGCTGATATCTCCCTAGGCACCGTGAGCAAGGGGTCCACGTCTGGATTATCCCTTAAACTTGTGGAGGGAAAAAATGGGTCGCAAGAGAATACTGAGAACGGGCAGCAACTGAAATAGCCTGCCCTTCGGTCGGTCACCGCTCAGTTCTCAAGCTGTTTTTTGCTCATCTTGTGCCATTACAGAGAGAACTTCTCTGAAACATATCAGACTGGTCCCACCCATACGGGCAGTCCAGATCCGAAATGCCAGCAAGTTCCCTCTGCACGAGAGACACAGCAACCCCAGACGATCGTTTCAGCCTTGTAAGGCATCATCAGTGAGGCATAGCTGATATCTCCCTAGGCACCGTGAGCAAGGGGTCCACGTCTGGATTATCCCTTAAACTTGTGGAGGGAAAAAATGGGTCGCAAGAGAATACTGAGACCGGGCAGCAATTGAAATAGCCTGCCCTTCGGTCGGTCACCGCTCAGTTCTCAAGCTGTTTTTTGCTCATCTTGTGCCATTACAGAGAGAACTTCTCTGAAACATATCAGACTGGTCCCACCCATACGGGCAGTCCAGATCCGAAATGCCAGCAAGTTCCCTCTGCACGAGAGACACAGCAACCCCAGACGATCGTTTCAGCCTTGTAAGGCATCATCAGTGAGGCATAGCTGATATCTCCCTAGGCACCATGAGCAAGGGGTCCACGTCTGGATTATCCCTTAAACTTGTGGAGAGAAAAAATGGGTCGCAAGAGAATACTGAGAACGGGCAGCAACTGAAATAGCCTGCCCTTCGGTCGGTCACCGCTCAGTTCTCAAGCTGTTTTTTGCTCATCTTGTGCCATTACAGAGAGAACTTCTCTGAAACATATCAGACTGGTCCCACCCATACGGGCAGTCCAGATCCAAAATGCCAGCAAGTTCCCTCTGCACGAGAGACACAGCAACCCCAGACGATCGTTTCAGCCTTGTAAGGCATCATCAGTGAGGCATAGCTGATATCTCCCTAGGCACCGTGAGCAAGGGGTCCACGTCTGGATTATCCCTTAAACTTGTGGAGAGAAAAAATGGGTCGCAAGAGAATACTGAGAACGGGCAGCAACTGAAATAGCCTGCCCTTCGGTCGGTCACCGCTCAGTTGTCAAGCTGTTTTTTGCTCATCTTGTGCCATTACAGAGAGAACTTCTCTGAAACATATCAGACTGGTCCCACCCATACGGGCAGTCCAGATCCGAAATGCCAGCAAGTTCCCTCTGCACGAGAGACACAGCAACCCCAGACGATCGTTTCAGCCTTGTAAGGCATCATCAGTGAGGCATAGCTGATATCTCCCTAGGCACCGTGAGCAAGGGGTCCACGTCTGGATTATCCCTTAAACTTGTGGAGAGAAAAAATGGGTCGCAAGAGAATACTGAGAACGGGCAGCAACTGAAATAGCCTGCCCTTCGGTCGGTCACCGCTCAGTTCTCAAGCTGTTTTTTGCTCATCTTGTGCCATTACAGAGAGAACTTCTCTGAAACATATCAGACTGGTCCCACCCATACGGGCAGTCCAGATCCGAAATGCCAGCAAGTTCCCTCTGCACGAGAGACACAGCAACCCCAGACGATCGTTTCAGCCTTGTAAGGCATAGCTGATATCTCCCTAGGCACCGTGAGCAAGGGGTCCACGTCTGGATTATCCCTTAAACTTGTGGAGAGAAAAAATGGGTCGCAAGAGAATACTGAGAACGGGCAGCAACTGAAATAGCCTGCCCTTCGGTCGGTCACCGCTCAGTTCTCAAGCTGTTTTTTGCTCATCTTGTGCCATTACAGAGAGAACTTCTCTGAAACATATCAGACTGGTCCCACCCATACGGGCAGTCCAGATCCGAAATGCCAGCAAGTTCCCTCTGCACGAGAGACACAGCAACCCCAGACGATCGTTTCAGCCTTGTAAGGCATCATCAGTGAGACATAGCTGATATCTCCCTAGGCACCGTGAGCAAGGGGTCCACGTCTGGATTATCCCTTAAACTTGTGGAGAGAAAAAATGGGTCGCAAGAGAATACTGAGAACGGGCAGCAACTGAAATAGCCTGCCCTTCGGTCGGTCACCGCTCAGTTCTCAAGCTGTTTTTTGCTCATCTTGTGCCATTACAGAGAGAACTTCTCTGAAACATATCAGACTGGTCCCACCCATACGGGCAGTCCAGATCCGAAATGCCAGCAAGTTCCCTCTGCACGAGAGACACAGCAACCCCAGACGATCGTTTCAGCCTTGTAAGGCATCATCAGTGAGGCATAGCTGATATCTCCCTAGGCACCGTGAGCAAGGGGTCCACGTCTGGATTATCCCTTAAACTTGTGGAGGGAAAAAATGGGTCGCAAGAGAATACTGAGAACGGGCAGCAACTGAAATAGCCTGCCCTTCGGTCGGTCACCGCTCAGTTCTCAAGCTGTTTTTTGCTCATCTTGTGCCATTACAGAGAGAACTTCTCTGAAACATATCAGACTGGTCCCACCCATACGGGCAGTCCAGATCCGAAATGCCAGCAAGTTCCCTCTGCACGAGAGACACATCAACCCCAGATGATCGTTTCAGCCTTGTAAGGCATCATCAGTGAGGCATAGCTGATATCTCCCTAGGCACCGTGAGCAAGGGGTCCACGTCTGGATTATCCCTTAAACTTGTGGAGAGAAAAAATGGGTCGCAAGAGAATACTGAGAACGGGCAGCAACTGAAATAGCCTGCCCTTCGGTCGGTCACCGCTCAGTTCTCAAGCTGTTTTTTGCTCATCTTGTGCCATTACAGAGAGAACTTCTCTGAAACATATCAGACTGGTCCCACCCATACGGGCAGTCCAGATCCGAAATGCCAGCAAGTTCCCTCTGCACGAGAGACACAGCAACCCCAGACGATCGTTTCAGCCTTGTAAGGCATCATCAGTGAAGCATAGCTGATATCTCCCTAGGCACCGTGAGCCAGGGGTCCACGTCTGGATTATCCCTTAAACTTGTGGAGAGAAAAAATGGGTCGCAAGAGAATACTGAGAACGGGCAGCAACTGAAATAGTTGCTCGTGCAGAGAGAACTTGCTGGCATTTCGGATCTGGACTGCCCGTATGGGTGGGACCAGTCTGATATGCTTCAGATATGTTCTCTCTGTAATGGCACAAGATGAGCTAAAACCAGCTTGAGTTCTGAGCGGGGACCCACCGAAGGGCAGGCTATTTCAGCTGCTGTCCGTTCTCAGAATACTCTTGCGACCCGTTTTTTCTCTCCACAAATTGTAATTATAACCTCCCCTAGCCACCCTCTTTCCAATAAAACAAGCCTACATAACACATTCACCCTAGTATTAGTTAGGGGGTCAATAAAAGTAATACCTGTAAAATAAACAAAACATGCCATTGTTTTCTTTTTTTCGAAATTCTTTTCTTTTCTGCTTTAAAAAAAGGCCAAAATTTTCGACAGGGTTAAATGGCCTTACTTATTTACAATGCTGGATCACCTTGGATTCCCGGTTCAGTTCACGACTGCGGTTCGAGCAATGTATACCAACGTCAGAGCCCAAATCTGCATTTCGGGTGCAAAGATAAAACCGTTTGGTCTTGGCAACGGCACGAGACAAGGATGCCCATTGTCGCCCTTATTATTCGCTCTGTCTTTGGAGCCGCTCCTTCAGGCAATACGCGCAGCCCCAGATATCAAAGGGGTAGAAGTCGGAGGGAAGCGATACGTGGTGTCGGCATTTGCCGACGACGTGTTACTGACGCTAACTGAACCGAGGGGATCTATGGCGGCACTGGCAGACGTTTTGGGAGAATTTGGAGAATTGGCCAGATACAAGGTGAATATGGATAAATCCAGTGTGTTACCCATAGGGATGCCAGAGAGGACACCAACTATATAGGGAGAACCTACAAGTTAAGAATATCGAGAGATCACATAAAATATCTAGGCATACGATTGACAGCGGATCCATCTAAATTATTCCAACAGAATTACACTCCGCTGATTAAGACCTTGATGACGGATATGGAGAAATGGATGGAAAAGGCAATTTCTTGGATCGGCAGGATTCACTCCGTAAGATGAATGTGCTACCTAGAATATTGTTTTTGTTCCAGGCACTTCCGATAAGGGTATCCAGATCGGACCTAGGACCGCTACAGCAAGCCATAGGCAAATTTATATGGCAAAACAAGAAACACAGGGTATCACGCAACATTCTTTATCGAGCTAAGGGCAGGGGAGGACTTGGCCTTCCACATTTGCACTTTTATTACATTGCAGCCCAACTGGCACAGGTGGCGCTGTGGCACTCCCCGCCCGAGGAAAGGAGATGGGTTGACCTGGAAGCATCCCTTATGGGGATGGATATGCCTCAGTTCTATATGTGGACCCCAAAGGAGCACAGACCGAACATAATTGTGACTTGTCCAGCGATCTCTAATTCGCTGAAAATATGGGACACAGCTGCACCTAAGTATGGCTTGGCGTCCTCCCCTTCACCGATGACCCCTCTATTGAGGAACAAAGCATTCTTACCAGGGATGTCGGCTCGGGAGTTTAGAGGCATGGAAAGGGCAGGGCTGCAAAGGTTATATCAGCTATACGAGGGGGGCTCGATCGTGACTTTTGACAATCTACAAAATAAAACACCTCTGCGACCCTTTGACTTTTTCAGGTACCTTCAGATCAGGGATTATGCCCGTGGCATCCAGGTTAAACAAGCTGCAGAGGCACAGATGACGTTCTTTGAAAGAATATGCGCAAAAGAACGATTCCCAGGAAGAATGATTTCACTTATCTACTTACATTTATGCCACAGCACTTCAGAATGGGGAGGATTAACATACATAGCCCAATGGGAAGCGGACTTAGGAGAGACACTAGAGGGAGTGGAGTGGCAAGAGATGTGGGAGGCAGCTGCGCAGGCTTCTATGTGTGTCTCCCTGCAGGAACAGTCCTATAAGACGCTGTTTAGATGGTATACCACACCGGTAAAGTTGAGCCGTATGAATCAAATTACTACAGACCTATGCTGGCGAGGATGTGGTCTCAAGGGCACATATGTCCACATGTGGTGGGAATGCCCAATAGCACAAGTGTTTTGGAGACAAATTGCGCAATTGCTAAGAGACATATTTGAGAGGGAGGTTAAACTAGACCCATGGGTGTTCTTATTAGCCAGACCTATAGATAACTGGACCAAAGCGCAACTAACCCTATTGAATAAGGTGACTCTGGCAGCTAGGAGAGCTCTGGCACAGGGATGGTTGAAACAGGAGGCCCCAGGGATTGATATGGTGATCAGGAAAATTAAAGATAATTACCTCATGGATGACCTCACAGCTCGAGTTAGGGGTACGATGAAAAAGTTTGAAAAAAATTGGGGCCCTTGGGAGGCCAGCGTAGCCAATACGTGAGTTTCGCTCACACGACTTGGGATGGCCGGATCCTCCTGACGTCACCCTCCTCCCCCCCCCACCCCTTTTTTTTTTTTCTCTTTTCCCAGTTTTCCCTTCTTTCACACTCTGATATCTACTTTTATTTCTCTGTTCCTTTCCTTCTTTCTTGTGAGATCTTCTTAATTATTTCACAAAAGCCAGGCAGACTGTAAATGACTAGTACCACGAAAGGATAAGGACATGGGCTTAATGGAGCAATTGGATAGAACTTTGAAAGCAGGGCCGGACTGGGGATACAAAGCAGCCCTGGAAAAAAATGTCATGCCAGCCCCATAAGTCACTGCGCAATATATTGTCGCATGTAATATGTAAGGCTATGTCTTACCACCCCAGATGACAGATGATTGAGTAATATATATATATATATATATATATATATATATTTATATTTATATATATATTGCTTTTTCTAATATAAAATATTGGTCCTTTCAGAGTAAAATGTTTAATTATACAGTAAGCATACTCACATGCAGACACTGACATCTCAATGACACACACAAGCTCATTGATACACACCTTCATAGACAAAGAATCTCACTGATATACATCAGCTCACTGACATAAAAACACAAGCTTACTCACTAGCAGGCACACACATGCAAGCAAGCTCGCTCACTCACTAGCAGACGTGCACACACACACACACACACACACACACACAGCTTAATGTCGTGGTACTGGTATCTATAGCATGTCTCTACAGGCTTTTCAACGTAAACACTAACTTTTCCGAGAAAAGGCAGTGTTTACATTGCTTCAAAGTGACACCGCTAGTGACAGTCACTCAGACGGTCACTAGAGGTGCTTCCTGTGTCAGTGCACCTACATTCAGGGCCTCCACACTCTGGAGGCGCTGAACGTTCCCCATAGAGATACATTGATTCAATGCATCTCTATGAGGAGATGCTGATTGGTGTAGCGTTTTGCAGCCAATCCTATGGCAAAGCATTGGATTGGCTGAGATCATCAAGCTTGATGATCTTAGCCATAAAGGCAGGGCCAGGCGAGGGGAGACCAGCACGCTGCGTGGGGAAAAAAAAGGTGAGCAAAAACACTATTTTTAAACACACATATACACCATGATAGACACAGAAACACACATATACCATGACACACACACACACACACACCATCACAGGCCATGACACAGACTGACCCACACACACACCATGACACAGACAGAGAGACACACCATGACACACACACACATATACCATGACACACACACCATGACACAGACAGACGCACACACCATGACACAGACAGACGCACACACACCATGACACAGACAGACGCACACACACACACACACACACACCATGACACACACACACACACACCATGACACACACACATATACCATGATACACACACCATGACGGACAGACAGACACACACCCCATGACGGACAGACAGACACACACCCCATGACGGACAGACAGACACACACCCCTTGACGGACAGACAGACACACACCCCATGACGGACAGACAGACACCCACCATGACGGACAGACAGACACACACCCCATGACGGACAGACAGACACCCCATGACGGACAGACAGACAGACACCCACCATGACGGACAGACAGACACACTCACCATGACGGACAGACAGACACACACCATGACGGACAGACAGACACACACCATGATGGACAGACAGACACACACCATGACGGACAGACACACACACCATGACGGACAGACACACACACCATGACGGACAGACACACACACCATGACAGACAGACACACACACACACCATACAGACAGACACCATGACACAGACAGACACACACACCATGACAGACACACACACCATACAGACAGACAGACACACACACACACACCATACAGACAGACACCATGACACAGACAGACAGACACACACCATGACGGACAGACAGACACACACCATGACGGACAGACACACACACCATGACGGACAGACACACACACCATGACACAGACAGACACACACACCATGACAGACACACACACACACCATACAGACAGACACACACACCATACAGACAGACACACACACACACACACACCATACAGACAGACACCATGACACAGACAGACACACACACACCATACAGACAGACAGACAGACACACCATACAGACAGACACCATGACACAGACAGACACACACACACACACCATACAGACAGACCATACAGACAGACACACACACACACACACACCATACAGACAGACACACCATAACACACATTACTACTACCTGCCAGGGGGTCGTGCAGTGCAGACGGCTGTCTGTGCTGGTGGCCGCTGGGGAACTTGTGCTGGAGTCTGGGGGTCTGGTACTGGCGGCCGCTGGGGGTCTGGTACTGGCGGCCGCTGGGGGTCTGGTACTGGCGGCCGCTGGGGGTCTGGTACTGGCGGCCGCTGGGGGAGGTCTGCTGGCGGCCGCTGGGGGAGCAGGCTGTTCTGTCTCTGCTCCCCCGCCCTCGCGCGCTGCTGCATGAGACCGGCGCCAGAATATGACGTCATATTCTGGCCGCGGTCTCATTAAGCGGCACGCTGGGGCGGGAGAGCAGAGACAGAACAGCCTGCTCCCCCAGCGGCCGCCAGCAGACCTCCCCCAGCGGCCGCCAGTACCAGACCCCCAGAGGCCGCCAGCAGACCTCCCCAGGCGGCCACCAGTACCAGACCCCCAGAGGCCGCCAGCAGACCCAGGTGTCTGCCCGGCCCCAGGTGCCGACGGCCCACCGGGAAATTTCCCGGTATCCCGGTGGGCCAGTCCGGCCCTGTTTGAAAGAGATTGACAAAAATAAAAAACAGCAAACGAGTTTTAGATTCACATAGAAGCACAGGATGGAAAATAGGGCATGTCCTAAACATACTGAACATGCGAACATACTAGTATTATATATATGGTGCTGTCTGACCTGCTTTATTGGGTTTTTGTCTTATTACTGCTTTTGCTTCTCTCTCTTCTAAGTTATAAGTTTAAAAATGTAAAAATAAAAAACTGGGAAGGACTGGTTAGAAGCATTGCACTGCAAGATAGTCACATTCCAGGATACGTTGGTGAAGTGAAGGTTTACTAGGAGGGATAGTTTAAGGTCATTCCAAATACGATGTGAACCATGCATGTATAATGTAACAATATCCTGTATCATCTTGTCATGATATGCAATTATTGTAATGTTCTTCCTTGACATAAATAAAGAATTTATAAAAAAAAAAAAAAAAGGCCAAAATAAAATCCACACTAACAGCAACGTTCGAAAAGAAAAAAAAGGGCCAAAACTTGACACAAGAAAAAAATTCCACATGAACTCCTCAAGTGCTCCACACAGAAACAGGTTTTAAGGCAGAAAGGCCTATCTGAAGGATTTTCCATGTTTTGAAAACTTATTAGAGTGCTTTGATTGCTTTGACTTGCCATGGGAATATTCATAAAAAAGGGAAAAATTGTAAAAGTGCTAAACAGGCATTCAAAAGGAGAAAAAAATTGTAAAATTGTCTCCTTAAGAAAAAAACTTTAAATTAAAAAGTAGAAAAATAAATAAAAACCTGTGTTGGTAAATATATCAAATAATGCTGCTACACACTCAAGTGCTAGTGCCCCAGAAGGTGATTAGCACACATAAATGTAAAGTGCATAAATCAGAATATAAGTAGAGCGCAAAAAATAATTACAGACCTATTGTGCAGAATAAATATAAATATATATATTTAAAATGGCGCAGGTAGAACTCCATGTAAGGTCATGTCAGGATATTTATATCGGCAGACATTTTGTGCTGTGATAGAAATTAAAAGTGTATATTGTCAGAGTCACTCAGAACAGAGCAGACTCTATTTTGGATTTTCAGGCTAACAAAGACACATCATTTCTATCCTTTCTGTAACCAGCCACTGAGCCTGAGCTAAGGAATGCATTATATAAACAAGCCAAGTGATAAGCAATGAAGCATGGGGATGGAATGCTCTGTTTAAATGTTAATAGAATAGAAATAATTTTAAACACAGACATTAGTGACAGAGAAGATTAAGTAATTAATTTTACTTTCTAAATTTTACAAGGTCCCATTGTAAGTAAGGGGTGAAATTTAGTTTACAACTGTCAATTTTAGAAATTACGATCAAAGTCGTTGCCACAAAGACTGAGGCAAACGCTTTGAACTGACAGCAAATTTAAGTTATAGGTAGTCATTTTAGATAAGCCAAATTACGTCAAAATCGTCATCAGGAAAAGTTAACTCTTTCCTGGATAGGAAGGTTTAGTGAGGCGAGACTGCCCTCTATGGACCAAATACCTAAATTGCAATCTGCAGGTCGACCACACCTCCAGTTTCCTATTGGCCTTATCAACTAATGACGTACAGAGAGTCTGGCCCTTTAAAAGTTAGGACAAAGGGAAGAGAGAAGTTAGTTGGAGTTGGAGAAAGTTTGGGCTTTCAGATTCGGACATGCAGAGAGATCCATGACAGATCTTCACTCTGGGACTAACACTTAAACTCTCTTGGACTCAACTCAAGAAACACTCCTTGACACTTACTTTTTACTATTACTTACATACCTCCATACAACCAATCATACCCGCATTCAAGTTCCTGGGGCTACCTACTCATCTGATGAGAACATCTACCTAACTGGTAATTATGCTGGTTTTATTTAATTAATCTAAATTAATTAAAAATCTAATAGCATGATATATGACTGGATAAATCACGGTCAGATTTCAATATTTAGAAATCTTAGTTAACTAAAGAATATATAGTTATAAACATTCCATTCTGCAGGTGGAATTAATAATAATTATATATTAGTGTGATATTATCACATGTTAGCATACCGCTGTTTTTATCCAGGTGTATTGATTTGCTCTAAATAAGATAAGATATCTTTTTAGGCAAATTAAAATTCGGCTTATAGAATCTATAGATTATTCTTATTGGATGGTTCCAGGAAATGATTAATGAGCTGGTTTGAATGTTACTGTCATGCCTTAACTATAATATCCCCTTACTTCCTGGTTCCACGGAGCTTAGCCACACCCCTTCATGACCCGGTCTCCCTATTTAATCTGACCGCACCAGCTGATCGAGGCTGGATTAATGAACTACGTTCTGTACTCACGAACCGGCTGCAACTTAGTTGTGAAAACCTGCTGTTACCAGACCGGAATAGAAGACTTCAAGTTCCCTTCGCCTCTCCTCATCCACGGCTAAAGCTGAACTCTATCCATGCAGGATAATCTGCCTCTGAGGAATCTCGGGAACCAGTGTTCTATAAGCCGGAAGCTAAGTAAAACTTCTCTGATAAACGTTGCATCTAAAGCTGTTATTTCCTGTCTCCAAAGTCCTTCGTTAAAGCCAACCGTTACAGCTAACTTCAACACATACTTGTCTCAGTTAGCTGCATCTATCTTTCTTCAGTTAAAGTCTATGGAACAGCTATTGTAACTTCTTATCATCTAATTAATTAATACTACTAAAGGACTCTTGCTGCTTCAGTTCCGTTTACTCCTTAAAGCTACAGTGCATATAACTGTGGACTTCATTTATCGTTTAATACTTAATGCTACAGTACCTGTATATTGGAATTAAAGTCAATACCAATTACTCCTAATAAATATTCGAACTATAAGAAATCTGCAGTTGTGTTCCTTCATATGAAATGTTTAAACGTGACAGATTAATCCAGCCATTGTAATGGATCCAGCAGATTTCGATTCTACTATAACTACGCTGAATCAAAGAGTTGATACACTAACCCAAGGTGTGCAAGACCTGCAAGTCACTAACGAAAGACTTCTCACTTATGTCAGAGATTTACAAACTCGTACTCCTCATACTACTCTGCTCTCGGCTAGCGATCCTGCTGTATGTAACCCTGAAAAATTCTATGGTGATCGTTCCAAATATAAGGAGTTTTTTTATTCCTGCAAACTATTGATTGCTTTAAAACCTAGAGCTTATCCCACAGAAAGATCTAAGGTTTTTTCAGTTATTTCCTTTCTAAGAGGTGAACCTATGTTCTGGGCCCATACCTTTTTGGACAATGATGACCCCATCTTAGGCTCACTGGATGAATTTTTTGAAGCCATGTCTCTTCTCTATGAAGATCCTAACAAACAAGCTACAGCTGATTTAACAATCAGAACACTACAGCAAAGAAATAGACCCGTTGAAGATTATATTGCTGAATTCAAAAGATGGGCTGTTGAAACGCAATGGAATGACATCACATTGCGCAACCAGTTTCGAATTGGTTTATCTGAAGCTGTAAAAGATGAACTCTCTAGAACAGAACTCCCTAGTACTTTGAACTCTCTAATTCAATTATCAATCAGCATTGACAGAAGATTAAGAGAAAGAAAGGCAGAAAAAGCCCTTTTACATTCTAAAGACCGTAAGCCTTTCACTCCCTCAAAAGCTCCAGAAAAGACTTCCTTATCAAGTGAATCTATGGAAATAGGGGTAATACGAAGTCCTCTTACTCCTGCAGAGAAGAACCGAAGACGTCAATTAAACCTATGCATGTATTGTGCCTCTCAAGATCATCTGGTTGCTGTTTGTCCCTTATTAAAACGGACAAAGGCCGGTAGACAAGCTTATACCTCTGCTATCTTCAGTGCACTCCCTTCAACATCAACCAATCCGTTCTTAACTGTATCCCTTGTCTTACAGTGGGATAAGGTGAGAATTGTGACTGAAGCTCTCATCGATTCTGGTGCACATGGAGTATTCATCGATTAAACCTTCGTAACAAAGAATAGAATTCCTTGTGTTCAAAAAACTAACTCTGTTCCTATTAAAGTGATTGATGGCTCCTTTATATCCTCGGGACCGATTCTTCATGAAACCATCCCTCTAAAGGTAACCACAAATCACATACATACTGAATTTCTAGTATTTGATGTTATTCCGTCACCTCTCTATCCCGTTATAATAGGGATCAACTGGTTAAGGAACCACAACCCTCAAATTTCTTGGTCTCCTTTCTCCATCACCTTTAACTCACATTATTGTAAAGAAACATGTTTACAACAAATTCCTATTCTTCAAATCTCTAAAGAACCAACCATACCCTCTTGTTATTCAGAATTTTCAGATGTCTTCAGTAAAAAAGAAGCTGAAACGCTCCCGCCTCATCGTGCTTACGATTGTCCTATAGACCTCATACCTGGTGCCCCAGTACCATTTGGGCACATCTACCCTCTCTCTGAGGCTGAATTACAAATTCTCAAAGAATATCTAGATGAAAATCTACGGAAAGGGTTTATTAGACCCTCTAGTTCAACTGCTACCATCTACACTAAGCTTGACCTTCGCGGGGCATATAATCTCATCAGGATAAAGGCTAATGATGAATGGAAGACTGCTTTCCGAACAAGGTATGGCCTCTTTGAATATCTGGTAATGCCTTTTGGCCTTTGCAACGCCCCTGCAACTTTTCAACACTTCATAAATGATATCTTTAGAGACCTATTGGACGTCTGTGTCATCATTTATTTAGATGATATTCTCATATTCTCCAACACTCCTGAGGAACATAGAAAACATGTCAGATGGGTGTTATCAAGACTCAGAACTCACAAATTATTCGCTAAACCTGAAAAATGTCTTTTCCATGTCAAAGAAATTACCTTCTTAGGTTATGTCATCTCCCCTCATTCAATAGGTATGGACAATGCAAAAGTCGATTGTATCATCAACTGGCCTGTTCCCTCTACAGTTAAAGAATTACAGCGATTTCTAGGATTCGCCAATTTCTACAGAAAATTTATTAAAAACTACTCTGAGATAGTTCACCCACTCAATCAACTTAACAGAAAAAATTATCCCTTCAATTGGAACGAGAAGGCTCAAACTGCCTTCACCGAATTAAAGAGAAAGTTTACAACAGCTCCTATTCTTCAACTTCCCAATCCTTCATATCTTTATGTCCTTGAAACGGATGCTTCGGAATTTGCAATTGGAGCTGTCCTCTCTCAACACAAAACTCCTCAAGACCCTCTTCATCCTGTCGCCTTCTTCTCACGATCATTATCTCCTGCTGAAAAGAATTATCCTACAGGAGAAAAAGAATTATTAAGTATCAAAGTGGCTTTAGAAACCTGGAGACACCTTCTTGAAGGCGCTCGGAACTCTTTAATCATTTATACTGACCATAAAAATCTCGAATATCTTCACTCCAATAAAACACTGTCTGCTCGACAAGTAAGATGGAATCTCTTTTTTTCCCGGTTCAACTTCCAAATCGTCTTTAGACCTGGGTCTAGAAACAAAAAGGCTGATGCCCTTTCCAGGATCCATAAGGACACTGAGATTGAACCTCCTTCACCTAAAGTCATTGGAATCTTATCTTCTCTTATTGACGACATTAAAGATCTCAGTGAAGATGCTCTCGAACTTCCTAAATCAATTAAGTTATTTAAGAAAAACGGTCTCTACTATTTCAAAGACCGGATTTACGTGCCTCCATCCTTCAGAATTAAAGTACTCGAATTTATTCATGATTCTCCTCTGGCAGGTCATCCAGGTATAAAGAAGACCCTTGAATTGTCCAAAAGATACTATTGGTGGCCTCGTCAAGACCAAACTATTGAATCTTATGTCAAATCTTGTTCTGTATGCCAAAGATCAAAACATGTCCATCATCAACCATTTGGTCAATTATTGAATTTACCAATTCCTGAACGACCTTGGCAATCCATCTCTATGGATTTCTTGGTAGAATTACCTCCTTCTCATCATCACACTACCATTTTAGTGGTGGTAGACCGTTTCACGAAAATGTCTCATTTCATTCCTTTAAAGAAGTTACCTTCGTCCTCTGAACTTTCGAAAACATTTCTTGACAACATAGTTAAACTTCACGGACTACCAGACGAAATCATTTCAGACCGAGGAACTCAATTTACCTCCAAATTCTGGACTGCTTTATGTGCCACTCTTCATATCCAACGTAAACTATCATCTGCATATCATCCTCAAACAGATGGACAAACTGAAAGAGTCAACCAATGCTTAGAACAATATCTACGATGTTATTGCTCTCACTTACAAGACGATTGGATAACTTGGTTACCTATGGCAGAATTCGCATACAATAACTCTTTTCATACCAGCAGTAAAATGACTCCATTTCTATCCAATTATGGATTTCATCCTTCCTCATTTCCTGCTCAGACAAGTTCTTCATCTAATCTCTCCGATTCGAATCAAATCTCTCATATGTCCTCTTTATTCAAAAAATTGCATGACAATCTTGAATTGGCCTCCTCCACTCAAAAGAAGTTTTTTGATACAAAACGACAACCTTCACCTTCTTATCAAATCGGTGATCTTGTCTGGCTTTCCTCAAAGAACATTTCTACAAACCGTCCATCAAAGAAGTTAAGTTCTCTTTTCCTTGGTCCTTTTCCAATACTATCGATTATCAACCGTAATGTTGTTAAATTGAAACTTCCACCTACTTTAAAGCTACATCCTGTTTTTCATGTGTCATTGCTGAAGCCTCATCATCCTGACCCTTTCCAAAGGAATGTCACTACTTCTCCTGACCCTATACTGGTCCAGGGTGAAGAAGAATACGAGATTCAAAGTATACTGGATTCAAGGTTCCATCGTGGCTCCTTACAATATCTCATCAGATGGAAAGGATATGGAGTTGATGAAGATACATGGGAAAACTCCTCTGACGTTCATGCTGACAAATTAGTTTCCCAGTTTCACAAACGCTACCCTTCTAAACCAAGTCAATAGCACCCAGAGGTTGCTCTTTAAGGAGGGGATACTGTCATGCCTTAACTATAATATCCCCTTACTTCCTGGTTCCACGGAGCTTAGCCACACCCCTTCATGACCCGGTCTCCCTATTTAATCTGACCGCACCAGCTGATCGAGGCTGGATTAATGAACTACGTTCTGTACTCACGAACCGGCTGCAACTTAGTTGTGAAAACCTGCTGTTACCAGACCGGAATAGAAGACTTCAAGTTCCCTTCGCCTCTCCTCATCCACGGCTAAAGCTGAACTCTATCCATGCAGGATAATCTGCCTCTGAGGAATCTCGGGAACCAGTGTTCTATAAGCCGGAAGCTAAGTAAAACTTCTCTGATAAACGTTGCATCTAAAGCTGTTATTTCCTGTCTCCAAAGTCCTTCGTTAAAGCCAACCGTTACAGCTAACTTCAACACATACTTGTCTCAGTTAGCTGCATCTATCTTTCTTCAGTTAAAGTCTATGGAACAGCTATTGTAACTTCTTATCATCTAATTAATTAATACTACTAAAGGACTCTTGCTGCTTCAGTTCCGTTTACTCCTTAAAGCTACAGTGCATATAACTGTGGACTTCATTTATCGTTTAATACTTAATGCTACAGTACCTGTATATTGGAATTAAAGTCAATACCAATTACTCCTAATAAATATTCGAACTATAAGAAATCTGCAGTTGTGTTCCTTCATATGAAATGTTTAAACGTGACAGTTATTTTAATTGAAAATTACATGAGAATAGGATATTATATGCCTAGGAGTGTTATGGGCAAGTGCAAATATTACACGTTTTAGAATGAAATGTTGTATTTCTTAAACTGTGTACTTTGTCTTTAAGAGATATTGCAAGTTGACAAGGTGTTAGAAATGGACCATATTGTTTTTCATAGATGTTTCTTTAAGCAATAACCTCAGTGCATAATGTTTGCGTAATTTTGTCCCAGACGAATTACAATAACAATAATGCATAAACAAGCTTCAAGGCTATGCTACAACTCTTTCAGTACACAATATACTGTGGTAACCCCAAGTTAATGGAACTTCCCCAAATCCGGGAATCTCCCACGACTGTGCACTTACGTCTTAGTATAAACAACAGATAAGCTATTCAGACTTTAAGATGCCATCTTGAACTAAGTCAGGAAAATGTCCATGACGTGTGCACTTGCTTTTAGTTATGGCCTTGTATCTTTGCCAATTTAAGGGAGGTCCTAAATTGATTTAAAGTAGACAAGTTACTTTTTCATATATGAACTATGGTGACCCTAGAATGACGACACCTAAGGTATAAATAGGTGTACTTTTAAAATGTTAAGAAACAGAGGAGAGACTTGGAGACAGACGCTGCTCCATCTTAAAATGACTGAGAGGCTGACATGATGACATGTTCAGAAGGGTATGTTAACCTATTAATGATATTTGCAAGCATTTAATTTCATCTTATAAACTCTGCTATAATGGATTTGATATGTCTATATTTATATTTTTATATAATAAATATCTAAAAGACAAAATCTATTGCTTCCAAGACAATCCTTATTTTATATTGTATTCTCAATTATTTACATATGTTAAATAGAGGATCTCTTACTAACTATATAACATTATGGCTAAGATATCTGTATGGTTAGCCCTACTAAGTTCTATGCTTTAAGACATTATAGTGGTAAATAAGGGAACCGCCAGCGGTTACAGGAGGTTCTAGCCAGCATTGAAAGGGTTATTCAGTTGATCTGTTAGCCAAGGTTTTATGGCTTTTCGCTGTGTGAAGTTTTACTTTCTGTCTGTGAAGTACCCTCATAAATCTAAAGTCTTGACAGTTGATGCTGTTAGCCATTGGAATGTGTTTAAACATTACCATTGTATTGCATACTTATGTTATACTAAATATTCACTGATTATTATCATGCATGCTGCCTAATATTATTATTATTTTTGTCACAAATAAATTATATCTATTTTTATAACAAATTGTGATTTTATTTGTATGGAATACATTTCACTTACATGATAACGATCTCTAAGATCTAAGAGAATTGAAATAGTGGGCAATTCTCGACTGTTTAATATTATCATCCCATAAATATCCCCACAGTCATGTATAGGAAAAAAAAGGAAAAAACAAATGATAGTATACACATGAAAAAGTGGAAAAGAGCCAAAAAAAGCTATTAACCTCAAAAGTGGAGCATAAGAATAGTGGAAATGTGACCACCTACCCTAAGTGGGGATATGATGAAATTATTCTCAAACGTGGATGGTATTCAGATCCAATGGATATCAAGGCACATATAAAAGACAAAAATGGGGGAAAGAACATAGCATAATGCTGTAATAGAGAAGTGAAATGAATTGAACTGTAGATTGAAAACTCACATAGAGTAGAGCCTCACATAGCACTGGTTTAAATCTCTTTGGCAGTAGTGCCTTCTGATAACACTTTCCCCTTTTACTCCAAATGGTATTCCTCAGAAAATGAGAAAAAAGTGACAAAGCAGGAGATGCCTTCTAGTGTAGTAAGTCACAGTATACAGAATAGAGGTATCAAAGTGCAAGTAATTGCTCACCTTGTCCAGAGCCTGTAAACCTGGCTCTGGGTAAAATAGCTTGGGTGTCTAAAGGGGACACCACCCTTCTTTGAAGCAGCAAAGTAGAAGGACCCAGAGTAGACTTAAAATGAATTCATTATGGGGGCGGAGCCTGAACTGCTAACTGAACAGCCGCATGTTCGCAGAGCTCCCGCTGTTATCAGCACTTTCCCTACCGCAAATCGCTAACACACGACTTCCCAAGCACCAAACTGCACTACCCGAGATAGGGGAGAGCTGGTGTACCCTACGATACCAGACTTAAGCGATTCCAGCACCGGGAACCTGAGATAGCTGGCCGCGGCCTGCAGATGGCGGAGATGGGGGGAGACGGCCGCTCTCCTCGTCCTGACACAGGCGATGCGGACATAGCGTCATACTACCACTCCCCCCCCCCCCCCAGGGACCGGCGGGGGTGATCCCGGTCCACTCCAGGGAGGTAACCCTGCTGCATGGGACAAACGAGCAGGTACTGAACGAGCACTACCCAGCAACGGAGAATCAAAACATGGCGGACGCCACATGCTCTCACCCACACTGGGACCTCGAAGCCAGACTAGACAGCCTATTCACAGCTTTCTGGAAGAAGCTGGAGAGAAGGCAGCAACAAGCACCACTACCTACCAAGCCAAATCAATCGCCTCATACACTGCCTCTCCGCTCCAGTGACAAACCCACTGTATCCAAGAAACAGAGGGACAGAAAATGGAGGACCACAAAACCTGGCTCCCAGCACACACGGGCCACGCACCCGAAAACGACCAAGCTTCCCAGCATGCGAATGACAGCACATACAGCCACAACCAGCCTGCCACAAACCGACAGGGCTGCAGTACGGTTGCATAAGAGGCAGGAACACCGCATGAGACAGCACCGGAGGCACATGGCACGGAAGAGAAGAAAAACCCGACATGCTCACCTGCTCCACCCGGCGGGACCCAGGATTCAAAGCCCACAACATACCGCCCCATCTCAGATCCCCTCCAAGGATGACCGGAACGGAGGTCAGCAATGGCCCATCCATGGCCCACACACAGGGCTCCTGCACCAAGCCTCCAGAGTTGGCGTGGGGTGAGTAAAAAGAGGGGAGGGGGGAGAGTAAAAAGAGGGGAGGGGGGAGAGTAAAAAGAGGGGAGGGGGGGAGAGTAAAAAGAGGGGAGGGGGGAGAGTAAAAAGAGGGGAGGGGGGAGAGTAAAAAGAGGGGAGGGGGAGAGTAAAAAGAGGGGAGGGGGGAAGAGTAAAAAGAGGGGAGGGGGAAGAGTAAAAAGAGGGGAGGGGGGAGAGTAAAAAGAGGGGAGGGGGGGAGAGTAAGAAGAGGGGAGGGGGGAGAGTAAGAAGAGGGGAGGGGGGGAGAGTAAGAAGAGGGGAGGGGGGGTGAGTAAAAAGAGGGGAGGGGGAGAGTAAAAAGAGGGGAGGGGGGAAGAGTAAAAAAAGGGGAGGGGGAAGAGTAAAAAGAGGGGAGGGGGGAGAGTAAAAAGAGGGGAGGGGGGGAGAGTAAGAAGAGGGGAGGGGGGAGAGTAAGAAGAGGGGAGGGGGGGAGAGTAAGAAGAGGGGAGGGGGGGAAAGTAAGAAGAGGGGAGGGGGGGAGAGTAAGAAGAGGGGAGGGGGGAGAGTAAGAAGACGGGAGGGGGGGAGAGTAAGAAGAGGGGAGGGGGGAGAGTAAGAAGAGGGGAGGGGGGGAGTAAGAGGAGGGAAGAGAGGGATTAAGAAGAGGGAAGAGAGGGAGTAAGAAGAGGGGAGGGGGGATAATAAGAGGGGGAAGTAAGAAGGAGGGGAGATAAGAAAAAGAGGGGGGTAAGAAGAAGGGGGGAGTAAGAACAAGAGTGGGGAGCAATTAGAAGAAGGGGGTAAGAAGAAGAGGGGGGTGTAAGAAGAAGAAGGGGGGGTAAGAAGAAGAAGGGAGGGGTAAGAAGAAGTAGGAGGGGTAAGAAGAAGAAGGGGGAAGTAATAAGAAGAAGGGGGAAGTAATAAGAAGAAGGGGGTAAGAAGAACAAGGGGGGGAGTAAGAAGAACACAGGGAGGAGGGGGGGGGTAAGAAGAACACAGGGTGGGTGAGAACATACAGAGGGAGGAGTAAGAAGAACACAGGGAGGGTGGAGGGGGGATGAGAAGAGCCCAGGGAGGGTGGGTGAGTGTGAGAAGAGACCGCTAGGGGAGGGTGGGGGAGAGGAGAGACCACTAAGGGGCAGGGGAGAGCTGTAAGGGACAGCTCTATAGGACAGGGGGCAAGACAGGGAGCTCTTTAACACTACGCGCGCGCACACACACACACACACAATGCATCCCTATACATACACAGAAACAGAACATGCTTCCCTTACACACAGAGAAACACACAATGCATCCATTACACACACACACAATGCAACCCTTACACACAAAGACAATGCATCATTTGCACACATACACAGAAACATACAATGCAAACCTTTACACACACATGCAAACACACACACTGTTTTTCTTACATACACACAGAAACACAATGCATCTCTTACACTCAATGCACACACATACAGACACACACCTTGCATCCCTTATGCATACAAACACAGATTCACACAATGCATCCCTCACACACAACCAAAAACGCATAATACATCCCTCATACACAAATACACACTGCTTCCACTACACACAAACACACTGCATCACCTGCACAAACTGGTATCCCTATACACTACATACCATAAGCACACATATTAGATAACACTTAACACATCCCCTACATACTCCACTCCCTGTGAGCGAGCTCATGGGTGGGTGGAACATATAAGTGGACTTATGAGTGGGCCTTATGGGCATACTCACCGTCAGGCACTGGGGCCCAGACCTTGAGCTGTGTAAGAGGCCCCCAAAAAATGGAGCTGCTTCCAATTCTCCCAGAACGTTGAATTTTGTGACCACAGTTGCAAACAGCCTCCAGAGGTCCTGTTCTACACCAGACCAGTGGAGCCAAACTGCAGCCCATCATCATCCTCATCTAATTGTAAGTAGGCAATCTAGTATATTATTAGTGACACTAATCTATAATTTACCTCACATTAAAGGGACACTATAGCTTAATGAAGTGGTTGTGGTGTCTATAGCTGGTCCCTGCAGGTTTTTTAATGTAAACACACACTGTGTGCAGCACTGGTGTTAGTTCATATTTCAGATCATATGGGTGGGGCATTGTGATGTCACATGGGGGGGGCGGCAAATTTTTATTTTGTCTAGGGCGGCAAAAATAAAAGTCTACTGGTGACCCACAGGAGGGGAGTGCACTGATTGCACTGCACTCTCCTCCTGCCCAGACCCGTCTTGACCGCAGTGCAAGTGCCCTCTGCCCCTAATTTACAGTGGCTCATACTCACAACAAGCAGTGCCTGGAGCCCTTTGCAGAGACGGAAACAAAGAGGTTCTGCGGCAGCTGGCCGTCCTGCAAGCATTACATTAAACAGCTGTTCCCCATGCAGCCACAGGTGGCGTTGTGCTGGGAGACTGTGATTACTCTTCACTTCCTCCCAGCCTACAGAGCAGCGCATGGGCGAGAGAGGAGGAGGCATGATTTAATCTTGAATAAATCCTCTAAGCAAACCTTTATAAATTTGGGGGGATCAGCTCTGTTTCCACAGTTTATTGGTGTTTACTCTCATCTCTGTATTAATATTGAGGGATGTCTAAGTAGTAACATCAGTGTGTGTCAGCAGGGCCAGCCGTTGGGGTGGGCAAGCTGTGCGGTCACACAGCTCACAAGTTGGGTACACCAGCACGTTTAATTTAAATGATTCGCTGGTGGTCCACTGGTGCGCACCAGCAGTAGGTGCAGTCAGATCATATCCTCTCCCTCGTGGTTCCAACGCTCAGTTAGTGAGTCAGAGCACAGGCTCAGAGATTCTCAGCCTGTGCTCTGACAACATTGAAAGTCAGAGCCGTGAAGGAGTGGGTATGGCAAAGAGCTACTGATTAGCATAACATCAATATCCGTTATAAAACCAGAAAAAGGTGGGCATGGATGGTGAACTGATTTGGTGGCGCAATGGGCCACTTGACTGGTTTTGCCCCCCAGGCCTAAGGCTGCCAGCCCTCCCCTGCCAACAACATGTAAAAGCTAGAAAAAGGGGACATTAGAACAGGAAAGAGGAACAAAGGGATTTAAGACCAAAGTAGGGACTGTCCTACCTAAATAGGGACACTTGGGAGTTAAGTTAGGGGGAGATTTTCTAGTGCTGGAACAGGCAGAATAGTTTCTCTCTAATCCACCTTGATGCTTTTGAAACGTTCTTTCCTTTTGATTTTCCTTTGGAAAGAATGAAAATATGTTCAGATTTCCTATAGTCTGATATACGATCTAGCTAAATTTGAAGTGCTCTCCTCACATCCCAAAGGTGTTATTCTCAAGAGGGCTGGGCAGATTTTTACAGAATATGAAACTTTCTTGATCTCTCTGACTGACAATATTTTTACGAGGAACAATGAATCATGCCCACTGGGCACTGCCGGCAAGCTATCCTGAATCTGACTCATGTCTCATTAGGATCTTGTTTTATAAATTTTGAATGACATTCTGCTGATGGGAAAGGAACTTTTTGAAGTTTTACAATCATGAAATGCCAACTTGTCATTAATGAATCTAGTGAGTGCAGGACACAATACCAAACTTTAAGAATATTCCAATATTGCAAATTATTCATGTGTGCTTTTGCCCCAGGATCCATATGTATGGAAGACATAAGTTGACCCCAAACTCTCTTTGCTTTTTTGATGCTTTATGATTTCATACAGGGAATCCTTGTGGTGGCCTATTTGATCTTCATCCTTGTCTCATTTAAAAAGAAGAAATGAATCTGAACTGAATCCAGGATAAGAACAAGAAAAGTAAATTGTTCATGTTGGGTTGACATTAGAATTTTGTCAATTTATCATCCAGCTATGTGATTGAAGAAAAGAAGGGACTCACTTGATATCTTCATTCAGTGAAACAAAACTAAGCTGGGCAACACGATCTGCCATACAGCTTATTTTTGTTTTGCTGTAATTTTAGGATTTATGGAACGTATCCCGTAATCCCTAATTGTAGGCACAGAACTGTGTCTCCAGAACCCGGGTACGAGACTGCGGGCGGCATTGATCAAAAATGTCTGTGGGTATCTGAGTGGTGCAACATGTAAAATTCTGTTATCAAGTATATGGGATTGACTGGGAGAGTGGAGAGAATGGTGTCCACCTGCTGCCAAAGGTGTCTTATCTACGAGCACCCAGGGCCAGGCCAACCATTAGGAGAACTAGGCATTCGCCTAGGGCGCTGGCCTGCTGGGGGAACCCACCAGGATATTTCCTGGTGGGCCCCCCTGTCCTGGGCCACAGCGCTGGGCGACAGGCTCTTGAGCCTCCCCCTCCTCAGCGCCGGGCTGATCCTCAAAGCGCCCCCGAGAATGGGGGCACCGAATTGAGCCCTATCACAGGGGGCACAGGAGGTGGCCATTTGGCCATTCCCTATGCGGCTTTCAGACCTTTTCTGGAGAATGAGACGGGGATAGGTGAGTATTTAGCAGACTTTGAGTGGCAATGTGGGCTTTGCCAGATCCCCAGCGAGGATTGGCCCACCATACTGTCCGGAAAACTATCCGGGCGATTATTGGATGCATTTCGGACACTAACCCAGAGGAAGTGACCCAGTATGTGCGAGTCAAGGACACTTTGCTGCGGCGATACGCTTTAACTCCGGACACGTATCGCAGGCAATTTCGAAACACCAAGAAAAAGCCGAACGACACTCACACCGAATGGGCACATAGGATGCGAAGAGTGGCCACCCACTGGATCAACGGGTGCTGAGGAGGTACTGTAACTATTTTTACTAGAACATTTTTACAATGGCATGGATCAACAAGGGAAGGAATGGCTTAGAGACCGACGACCCACTACCCTAAACAAGGCGGCAAAGTTAGCCGATGAACATTATGATTCACAACTACACAAATAAGTGTAATTAAGTTGCTTAATAATTATGCACACCTGATATAGGGTGTTGATGTCATTAGACCACACCCCTTCTCATTACAGAGATGCACATCACCTAATATGCTTAATTGGTAGTAGGCTTTCGAGCCTATACAGCTTGGAGTAAGACAACATGCTGTCAGGATCGGGACAGGGATCCAACACGCAGAGTACAAACAGTAGCCAGATACGTATACCGGACCTTAGAATGGCCGGACTAACGTAAGTAGTACAGTATAGAATGGTCAAAGACAAGCCGAGGTCGAGGGTAACAGAAGACAGGTAAGCGAGAGACAAGCCGAATCAAGGGTAACAGAGATAAGCAGAGTAAGGTAAACAAGCCGGGTCAAAACCAAAAGGGATAATAGAATACACAAGCACTGAGTGACTAGAACAAGCTAGAACCACGACAGGGCAATGAGCTAATGAAAGAAGCTCTGTTAAATACCCTGTTCAGAGCAGTAACCACGCCCCCAAGGCGTCCTGATTGGTCCTGCAGCCATTGACTGACAGGTTGTTCTGGGGGAGTGTCCTGATGACTACTTCCTGCCTAGATGCTGTAAAAGGCAGTCACTCCCTCGCGGCCGGCCTAGCATGACCGGATAGACCGCGGGGAAGGGAGCCATCAGACCGTCTGGATGGAGGAACAGCTAAGTCTCTACCTCTTTCGGAGGTAGAGACCACAGGTACCCTGACAGTACCCCCCCTCTCAGATACGCCCACCGGGCGGAATGAACCGGGACGAGATGGGAAGCGAGAGTGATACGCCCTGCGGAGACGGGGAGCATGAACATCCTCCTGAGGTACCCAACTCCTCTCCTCAGGACCATATCCCTTCCAATCAACCAGATATTGTACTCTCCCCCGGGAGATTCGAGAATCAATAATAGAGTTAACCTCATACTCCTCCTGACCCTCCACCTGAACGGGGCGAGGAGGGGCTATTGTGGAGGAAAATCTGTTACATATGAGTGGTTTCAGCAATGAAACGTGAAACGAGTTCGGGATGCGTAAGGTATTAGGGAGAGCTAAACGATACGCAACTGGATTGATACGGGTCAGCACCCTGTAGGGTCCAATATAACGAGGAGCGAACTTCATGGAGGGCACTTTTAAACGGATGTTCCTCGTGCTCAGCCATACCCTATCACCTGGAACAAAGACCGGAGCCGCCCTTCTACGTTTATCAGCGTGTTTCTTGACCAACATAGAGTTGTGCACAAGGATTTGTCGAGTTTGATCCCACAACTTCCTCAAATTGGCAACATGAACATCAACCGACGGCACCCCCTGGGAAGGGGAATCCGAAGGAAGAATAGACGGATGAAAACCATAATTCATGAAGAAGGGGCTTGAATGAGTAGAATCGCAAACGAGATTGTTGTGTGCAAACTCCGCCCAAGGAATCAAACCGACCCAATCATCCTGGTGTTCAGAAACAAAGCATCGTAAATATTGTTCAATTTTCTGGTTGGTACGTTCAGCAGCTCCGTTAGACTGAGGATGATAGGCAGAAGAAAAGTTTAATTTAATACCAAGTTGAGAGCAGAAGGACCTCCAAAAGCGGGAAACAAATTGGGAGCCTCTGTCCGATACAATTTGAGAGGGTATCCCATGTAGGCGAAAAATCTCCTTAGCGAATATCTCTGCCAATTCGGGAGAAGACGGGAGTTTAGGCAGGGGAATGAAGTGTGCCATCTTAGTAAACCTGTCAACCACGGTGAGGATAACAGTCTGTCTTTTAGAGATAGGTAGATCGACAATAAAGTCCATGGCCAAACAGGACCATGGTTTTTCTGGAACCTCCAAGGGTTGCAGGAATCCACATGGAAGCGTATGGGGTTGTTTGGTTTTAGTACAAACTTCACATGCAGCGATGAACTCCTCAATGTCCCTCCGTAAAGCAGGCCATCAGAAGTCCTTAGAGATCAACGCGTAAGTTTTGCGGATACCAGGATGTCCCGCCATCTTGCTATTATGTAAACACTGTAAAAGTTCCAGTTGAAGAGCAGGAGGAACGAAATGACGGCCCGCAGGAGTCTGTTTAGGTGCTAGATGTTGCAACTTAATGATCTCGGCCAGTAATGGAGAATGAATCCTGAGATTCGTATTAGCAATGATATTGCATTTCGGAACTATAGAAGAAAGAACTGGTTCAGGTACAGTAGAAGGTTCATATTGGCGAGATAATGCATCGGCTTTAGAGTTTTTAGAACCAGGTCTGTAAGTCAGTACATAATTGAAGTGAGTCAGGAATAAGGACCAACGAGCTTGTCTAGAGGATAAGCGCTTAGCCTCCCCAATATAGGACAAGTTTTTGTGGTCCGTCAAAATCGTAATAGGGTGTAGGGTCCCCTCCAACAAATGTCTCCACTCCTTTAAGGCTTTAATGACTGCTAACAGTTCCCTTTCCCCGATGTCATATCTGCTCTCAGGCCCAGAAAATTTCTTAGAGAAGAAACCACAAGGGTGTAACGGTTTATCCACCCCTAACCTTTGAGACAGAACAGCCCCAACTGCTGTCTCAGAGGCATCGACCTCGAGCAAGAAAGGCAGAGTCGTATCAGGATGGACTAGAATGGGAGCCGAGGCAAAAAGTTCCTTGAGAGTCTTGAAAGCACCCAGAGCTTCCTTAGACCAGAACTTAGTATCAGCCCCTTGTTTGGTCATATTGGTAATAGGCGCAATGATAGAGGAGTATCCTTTAATGAAGCGCCTATAGTAGTTGGAAAAACCAATAAACCTTTGGATAGCCTTGAGTCCTTTGGGCAAGGGCCAGTCTAAAATAGATTGAAGTTTTACAGGATCCATTTTAAAACCCTCCCCAGAAATCACGTATCCAAGAAAGTCTACCTGAGACTGATCAAAACTGCACTTCTCCAATTTGCAATATAGACCATGTTGCAGCAGCTTGTGTAATACCTTTCTGACCTGTCTATGGTGAGTCTCAATCTCCTTAGAGTGTATTAGTATGTCGTCCAGGTAAACAATAACACAATCATGCTGAAACTCCCTAAGTACCTCATTAATCAAATCTTGAAATACTGCAGGAGCATTGCATAGTCCAAATGGCATAACAGTGTATTCGTAATGGCCATACCGGGTATTGAATGCCGTCATCCACTCGTGACCTTGCTGGATTCTCACCAAATTGTAAGCCCCTCTGAGATCTAACTTGGTGAAGATTTTGGAGCCCTTAAGACGATCAAATAACTCGGTAATCAGTGGGATAGGATAGGCATTTCTGACAGTTATTTTATTCAAGCCTCGGTAATCGATACAAGGTCTCAGCGTGCCATCCTTCTTCTTAATGAAAAAGAACCCAGCCCCGGCCGGAGAAGAAGACCTCCTGATGAATCCCTTTTCTAAATTCTCCCGAATATACTCCTCTAGAACCGAGTTTTCCTGAACAGACAAAGGATATACATGGCCCCTCGGAGGCATAGTGCCGGGTAGAAGCTTAATCTTACAGTCAAATGACCTGTGTGGAGGCAAAGAATCGGCATTCTTCTTGTCAAACACTGCCCTTAAGTCTAGGTAAAGGTCTGGTATTTGTCTTTCTGTGGACTGAGTAGGATTCTCCGGTATGTTAATATTAGCTAATGGAGAAACCTTGCACAAACACCGATCCTGGCAGCCCTGGCCCCACGAGAGTATCTCTCCTAACTCCCAATCGATAATAGGGTTATGTTTTTTCAACCATGGGTACCCCAGAACTATGGGAACGGAAGGAGACGAAATGAGCAGAAGAGATAAATTCTCCACGTGTAGGATACCCACATTTAAATTAATGGGTATGGTCTCACGAAAGATAACAGGGTCTAGTAGTGGTCTACCATCTATGGCCTCAACGGCCAAAGGTGTCTCCCTTAGCTGGGATGGGAAATTGTTCTTACTAGCAAAGGCTTGGTCGATAAAATTCTCAGCAGCACCGGAATCTATCAATGCCATAGCCCTTACTACTTCCTTCCCCCAAGTTAAGGAAACTGGTAGCAGAAGCCTGTGATCTTTATAATCAGGAGTAGAGGACAAAATAGAAACACCCAAGGCCTGTCCTCTAGAGAGACTTAGGTGCGAGCGTTTCCCGGGCGGTTAGAACAGTTCGAGAGTAAATGACCCTTGGCTCCACAATACATACACAAACCCTCTCTTCTCCTGTGCTGTCTTTCCTCCTCAGAGAGGCGGGTATACCCTTTCTGCATAGGTTCAGTAAGCAAAGATATCGTGGAGTCAGGACTTGGAACAGCGGGAGCTAACCTAAAAGAAGGTCTCTGGTTCCCCTCTCGAGTGTTCTGTCTCTCTCTTAGACGTTCATCTATACGAGAGATGAACGAAATTAAATCCTCTAAATTCTCAGGGAGTTCTCTGGTAGCAACCTCATCAAGGATTACATCAGATAGGCCATTCAAAAATACATCCATATACGCCTGCTCATTCCACTTGATTTCTGCCGCCAGAGACCTGAACTCTAGTGCATAATCCACCAGTGTTCGGTTCTCCTGTCTCAGGCGCAACAGTAATCTGGCTGCATTAACCTTTCTACCTGGAGGGTCAAATGTTCTTCTAAAAGCAGCTACAAATGCGTTATAGTTATAAACTAATGGATTATCGTTCTCCCATAGTGGGTTGGCCCATCTCAGAGCTTTCTCAATGAGTAGGGTGATAATAAATCCTACTTTTGCCCTATCTGTAGGATAAGAGCGAGGTTGCAATTCAAAGTGGATACTAATTTGGTTTAAAAAACCACGACACTTCTCAGGAGCCCCACCATAGCGTACTGGGGGGGTAATGTGAGAAGAAGCACCCACTGTGGCTACCTCTAGACCTGAACCGACAGGAGAAACAGGGGTATTACGTATCTCCTCTGGTGGTTTATTGGCACAAGCTAATAGAGCCTGTAGCGCAAGCGCCATCTGATCCATTCTGTGATCCATGGCTTCAAACCTAGGATCAGGAGCAGCCAGCTGACTGTTTGTACTTGCAGGATCCATTGGCCCTGTCGTAATGTCAGGATCGGGACAGGGATCCAACACGCAGAGTACAAACAGTAGCCAGATACGTATACCGGACCTTAGAATGGCCGGACTAACGTAAGTAGTACAGTATAGAATGGTCAAAGACAAGCCGAGGTCGAGGGTAACAGAAGACAGGTAAGCGAGAGACAAGCCGAATCAAGGGTAACAGAGATAAGCAGAGTAAGGTAAACAAGCCGGGTCAAAACCAAAAGGGATAATAGAATACACAAGCACTGAGTGACTAGAACAAGCTAGAACCACGACAGGGCAATGAGCTAATGAAAGAAGCTCTGTTAAATACCCTGTTCAGAGCAGTAACCACGCCCCCAAGGCGTCCTGATTGGTCCTGCAGCCATTGACTGACAGGTTGTTCTGGGGGAGTGTCCTGATGACTACTTCCTGCCTAGATGCTGTAAAAGGCAGTCACTCCCTCGCGGCCGGCCTAGCATGACCGGATAGACCGCGGGGAAGGGAGCCATCAGACCGTCTGGATGGAGGAACAGCTAAGTCTCTACCTCTTTCGGAGGTAGAGACCACAGGTACCCTGACACATGCATAAAGAGGATGATGTGGTCAAAATACTCATTTGCCTAATAATTCTGCACTCCCTGTACAGGAGTAACGAGCCCAGTGCATGTATCTCCCGGGTGAGCATATGGTAGGGGGAAATGTGAGAAGTCGACAGTTTAAGTACAAATTGATACTACCTATGTCAAGCAATGTGTCCCACTACCTACAGTGACTTCGTAATCTGCGCCGGATGCGTAGCAGAAGCTAGGGTATTGGGCTCCGCGTGCGTATCAACAGGGTGTTCATTCGGTGTGCGGCAGTGGGGGAAGTCGACACGTTAAGTGCCAAACAATACAATATGTAATATAAGAATAAGTAAAGTGTTGCACTACCTACATTAACGTATGAACCTACGCCGGAGGCGGCGTCTTGGTATAGTTTAGGCGTGCCGGCAACTTATAAAAGACAAGAGAACACAGATAATGACCACGTTATATGGGGGGTCTGTCGCCACTACCATGACCTGTGTGTGCGCTATCTTACTAGGCAGGGGTATGGCTATGAGTCAGCGCGGCCGGAGTTGTCGGCATTATAAGTGTAGGTTAATGCAACATAATCCCATTAAAACGCTATACTCTGTGTGTTAACAGTGCAACCCCCGGCATTGGCAAAAGTCAGTCAGAAATCAGGCACTCCAAACAGCTATATTTACAAGAATAACGAGCCCATTGCTTGTTCCTCCCGGGTGAACACATGGTAAAAGGCAATGAGAAAATTCGACAGATTAAGTACAAATTAACACTACCTATATCAAGCAATGTGTCACACTACCTACAGTAACCTCGCACCCTGCGCCGGACGCCCAGCAGAAACTAGGGCATCGGGCGCAGCGCGTGTATCACCAGGGTGCTCCACCGGTGTGCGGCAGTGGGGAGGGTCGACATGAGAAGTACAGAGCAATACAATATGAAATATAATAATAAGTAAAGTGTAACACTCCCTACGTTAACGTATGAACCTGCGCCGGGAGCGACACCTTGGCACAATTTAGGCGTGCCGGCAACTTATAAAAGACAAACGAATATAAATAATGACCACATTATACGGGGGTCGGACCCCGCTACCAGGACCTACGCGTGCGCTATCTTACAAGGCAGGGGTATGGCTGTGTGTCAACGCTACCCTAGGGTGTGCGGCCCAAGCCCACCTCCCAAACAGTTTGTCACATCTTGGCCCACCCTGCATGGTCCGCTGCCCCCAAACTTCCCACCCAAGGTGCCCCTCCAAGTCCCGGGTTTCTGTTGCGGACCCATGACATTGTCCCGCTGACCTGCGGCCCAACTCCACAGTTCCCACCCCGCCCAAAACCGTGGCCGTTGGGCGTCAATGTCAGGCGGATACTTGAAGTCCCCATATGAGGGCTGGGTAGCTTAGGGGGTGTCCCATGGTACCTGGTAAGAGAGGTCGGCTGCGGTGTCTCAGGTCTTTATTCCTCTGGGCCGACGGGGCTGCCTCGGCGTTGCGGTGGAGGTGCGGCGTGCCCGCTCAGTAGGTTCTCAGCCGCTGGGTGGGGTCCAGTGGGGCGTGCGGGCGGATTTTCAAGGATCCAGTTAGGAACGTGGACATGTGGCAGTCCAGCGGACTGGAGGAATCGGGGGACATCGTTGGGCCAGCGCAGCGTGTGCCAGCGGTTCTCTATCTTGGCTTGTAGGCTGAACGGGAAGCCCCATTTATATGGAATCCGCCTTTCCAGCAGCATGCTTGTTAAAGGCTTCAGCGCCCGGCGGGCGTCTAATGTGAGGGGCGACAGGTCCTGGAATAGCGTAACCTGGGAGTCCATGAATGTGATAGTGCGTCGGGCTCTGGCCGCTTTCATTATGGCGTCCTTTAGTTGGAACGATGTGAGGCAACAGATCAGGTCCCTGGGTTGGCCGTCCCTCCTAGGGCCCCGGAGCGCTCTATGTGCGCGTTCCATGGATATGTCGGGGGGTGCATCGTCACCCAGCAGGTGCGTGAAGAGGCCTATCAGCAGTTCCCGTGGAGACTCATTGTCGGCCTCTGGGAGGCCCCGCACTCGTATGTTGTTGCGGCGGCCTCTGTTGTCCAGGTCTTCAACTTGTCTGCGCATCTCGAGGAGTATATTCCCCTGCCGTGCTGTAGCTAGGTCTGTGGCTTGTTGGTGGTGTGTGGCTTGGAGGCGATTTTCTTCCAGGTCGTCCACCCTCTGCTCGAGGACCGTTAAGTCCCTGCGCACCGCGGCCACCTCCTCCCGGATGACGGAGCGCAGTTCTGCGACCAGGGCCATCTTGTCCCCCCTTGTGAGCATATTGGCAGATATCGCTGCCAAGTCCAGCGACATTTGGGTCAGTGTAGCAGCTCCGGGTGTGTCGCTTGCGGAGCCTGCTATGCTGCTGGTGCTCGTGGAGGGGGGCGCCATCTTGTCCGCGCCTCGTGTGTCTCTGAGGTGCTGCGGGGTGGACAGAAAGTCGTCCATGGGACCGGGTTTGAGGTTGGTGTGGGGTGTGGGAGGGTGTCTCGGGGTAGTCGCCCGTTTGGGTTTCCCCATGTGGACCGCGTGGTTCGCTCAGGATCTGGGCTTAAGCGGGTCGGGGCCTGGGAGCAAGTGCAGCGTGCGACTTACTCCATGTGCGGTCGAGCCACGCCCCCAGTACGTGAGTACCTTTTATACCCTGTCTCTTTAATTGATATCCACGCCCCCAGAACGTCCTGGTTTGAGATTTCCCATGGGTCGTGACATCATTGACGTCATGACGTCGGCGGAGTTGCGCCGCGTCATAAAAGGGGGCGGGGCTATCACGGCCGGCGTCCAAAGTGCCGAAATTGCTGGAGAAGGAGGTGTGAGTGGCAGGTACCATGACAGTACCCCCCTCTTAGGAACGCCCTTCGGGCGAAAAGGACCAGGACAAGACAGAAAACGGGCATGAAACGCCCGGAGAAGGCGAGGAGCATGAGAAACCCAGGACCTTTCCTCAGGGCCATACCCTTTCCAGTCAATGAGATACTGTAAGCCCCCACGAGAGATGCGGGAGTCAAGAATAAAATTAACCTCAAATTCTTCCTGACCCTCAACCTGAACAGAATAGGGAGGAGTCGGGGCAGAGATGTATCTGTTACAAACGAGAGGTTTCAGGAGTGAAACGTGAAAAGAATCAGGAATGCGTAAACCAGGAGGAAGAGCAAGTTGATAAGCAGCTGGCTTAATCCTCCGTAAGACTTTGTAAGGTCCAATGTAACGAGGGGCGAATTTCATGGAAGGAACTTTCAACCTTATGTGTCTGATACTTAACCATACCTTATCCCCCGGGCAAAAAATAGGAGCAGGCCTTCTGCGTTTATCAGCATGTTGTTTAAATAAGGCTGAAGTGTGACCAAGAACACGGTGAATCTGATCCCACAACTTCCTCAGATTGGCGACATGGACATCAACCATCGGTATACCCTGTGAAGAGGACACCGATGAAAGAATGGTAGGATGGAAGTCATAATTCATGAAGAAGGGGCTTGTGACGAAACCAACCTCGCCACTGGGCCCTGGAGAAGCTTGTTTGCCCGCTTCCTACCTGCTGACTATGGCCCCTGGATTATTTGGGGCATATTGTATTTTATTGTGCGACTGCTGGCCCTTTAAGTACAGTGAATGGTATTTTATTGTACTGCTGCTGGCCCTTTAAGAACTGTCTGGGGACATATTGAGACTTTGGGTAACAATACCCTTTAAGACTATGGCCCCTGAAAACGTATGGACTTTTATTGGTGTGTATGGCCCTTTAAGAACCGTCTGGGGACATATTGTGACTTTGCTGAACAATGCCCCTTTAAGACTATGTCCCCAGACCTGTAAAATAACTTGTTCCTGGCTTTCCCCCACTTGGTTCAGTAAATAGGGCTTACTGAACCAAGTACCACACAGGCGGACCACCCAGAAGCTAAAGTGTGCAGGCAATTTACCTCCCAGGCTGTGAGGTTACTGACGGTTAATTGCACGTGGCGGCGGCCATCTTTGTTCAGTCGAACGCGGTCAGCGGTGTATGCTAAAGATTCTGTGGAACTGAAATCGGCTACACATTTTGCCGAACACCGCTGACCCTTACCTTCTCCCATACGGAACTTGCAGCTCCAGAGAAATGGGACTTAGTCGTTTTTTCGGCAGGAAATTGTGCTTGCGGTCGGTCATAAAGGACTTCCAGCTAACTTTTGATCCACTGGGGGGATTTGGCTGATTTTTGGAAGGGTTTATGTTTGATGTATGCTGAGTCTGAATATGCAACTTTTATTGAAATTGAATGTATGGTTTTAAAGTTACAGTGTGTGTGTAAAAACTGTATTTTTATTGTATGTAATAATTGGTTTAACTGTTTATCTGAGGGGAGGAAATGTGTGGGCTGCACCAGATGTGTGATTGGTGATTTTATACCTCCCCCTGGGAGTGTCCTATTTGCATGTAACCTCAATAAAAGCCAGGCTGGATGAGCCAGTCCAGAGTTCCTGTTTTACCCTCAAAGTGATGTGTCGTCTCGTTATTGGGGGGGGAAGGATTCGTGGGATGCTGTTCCAGTTTGACTGCTAGGAGTGTAAACCTATTGTATGGTTTTTCCTATTCGGCTGTATACAGCATTCATATGCTAGAGAGGATTTCTATGCTTCTCAGAGTCGGTGGTTGTGGTGTCTGCTGCAGTGCTTGAAGTCCTCAGGAGCGCTAGGAGCATCCTTTAACGGAGGTACCCAGTCGGGGTGCCAGGCGATCCGTTACAGGGCTATTATGAGTAGACTCGCAAACCACGTTATTGTGCGCAAACTCTGCCCAAGGAATCAAATCAACCCAATTATCTTGATGTTCAGACACAAAACAGCGCAAATATTGTTCGATCTTCTGGTTGGTACGTTCGGCAGCCCCATTAGATTGGGGATGGTAGGCCAAAGAGAAATTCAATTTAATACCCAACTGGGAACAGAAGGATCCCAAAAACGAGAGACAAACTGGGGACCTCTGTCAGAGACAATATCTGCAGGGATACCATGCAAGCGAAAGATTTCCCTAGCAAAAATATCAGCTAATTCGGGTGCAGAAAGGAGCTTGGGTAAGGGGATGAAGTGAGACATTTTAGTAAACCTGTCAACAACCGTGAGAATAACTGTTTGTTTATTGGATACTGGTAATTCAACAATAAAGTCCATAACTAGACTGGACCATGGTGTTTTAGGAATTTCTAAAGGTTTAAGTAGACCACAAGGAAGGGCGTGAGTACCTGTGAAGGGCTGTTTATTCTTAGCACAGACCACACAAGCCATAACATATTCCCTAACATCCTTACGCAAAGAAGGCCACCAAAAACTTTGGGAAATTAGAGAATGGGTCTTATGAATGCCCGGATGTCCGCAAATCTTACTGTCGTGAAAGCATGAAAGTAATTCGCTCTGGAGATTGGGGGGCATAAAATACTTTCCCTCTGGAGTAGGCATAGGTGCCGTGCATTAAACCCCTTCAATCTTTAGTAGCAAAGGAGAGTGCACTTTCAGACTGGTGTTAGCTATAATATACTGTTTAGGAACAATAGACGACATAGGGACTTCCACGAAAGTGGCAGGTTCGTGTTGGCGTGAGAGAGCGTCAGCCTTGGTATTCTTGGAGCCCGGTCTGTAGGTAAGTATGTAATTAAAATGGGCAAGGAACAGGGACCAACGAGCCTGTCTGGCAGACAATCTTTTGACCTCTCCGATGAAAGATAGATTCTTATGATCAGTTAGAATAGCAACTGGATGTAGAGTTCCTTCTAACAGATGCCTCCATTCCTTCAAGGCTGATATTATAGCCAATAGTTCTCTGTCTCCAATGTCAAATCTTCTCTCCGTGTCAGACAATTTTTTAGAAAAAAAACCACAAGGATGCAAAGGTTTGTCCAAACCTTGTCTTTGCGACAGTACAGCCCCTATACCAGTCTCAGACCCATCAACCTCTAGCAAAAAAGGTAGAGCAGTGTCAGAGTGAACCAAAATCGGGGAAGAAGCAAAAGTCTCCTTGAGAGTCTTGAAGGCAGCCAAAGCTTCCGTAGACCAAACTGTTGTAAAAGTTTGCGCAACACTTTTCTGACTTGTCTGTGGTGAATCTCCTTGTCTCTGGAATGTATTAGTATATCGTCCAAGTATACTATACAGTCCTCTTGGAATTCTCTCAACACCTCATTGATTAGCTCCTGAAAGACAGCTGGGGCATTACATAGCCCGAATGGCATAACTGTGTATTCATAGTGACCGTAATGGGTATTGAATGCAGTTTTCCATTCATCACCCTGCCGGATTCTAACCAAGTTATACGCTCCTCGTAAGTTCAACTTGGTAAAGACTTTGGAACCCTTGAGTCTATCGAATAACTTGGTAATCAGAGGAATAGGATAAGCATTTTTAATTGTTATTTTATTCAAATCCCGGTAGTCTATGCAAGGCCTCAGAGTGCCATCCTTCTTAGTGACAAAGAAAAATCCAGCCCTCGCTGGTGATGTAGACCTTCTGATAAAGCCCTTGTCCAAATTTTCCTTGATATATGCCTCTAGTACTAGGTTCTCCTTAGTGGATAATGGATACAGAGTACCTCTGGGAGGCATCGTGCCAGGTAGAAGTTTAATAGTGCAGTCAAATGACTTATGGGGAGGTAAGGTGTCAGCTCTCCCCTTATCAAAGACTGTCTTAAGATCCTGGAGATCCTTGGAGAGGTATCTGTAAATCAGAGACCTGGGAAGAGTTAGTAGGTATGTCTGCTCTGGGAGCTGGAGTGATCCATTGCAAGCATCTGCCCTTACAACCTAAACCCCATGACGTTATCTCTCCTAGTTCCCAGTCAATGACGGGATTGTGTTTTCTTAACCATGGGTACCCCAAAACTACAGGGAATGAAGGTGAAGAAATTAACAGTAAGGATATAATTTCTTTGTGTAATGCGCCAATCGTAGCATTGATTGGTATGGTCTCATGAGAAATCACGGGCTCTAATAGTGGTCTACCATCTATGGCCTCAACGGCCAAGTGTGTCTCTCTTAAATGAAAAGGAAGGAGTTGTCTCTTGGCAAAGGTGAGATCCATGAAGCTTTCTGCTGCTCCAGAATCTATCAGTGCAAAAGTTTTAACTGAACTCTTCTCCCAGATCAACAAGATAGGGACTAGAAGCCTATGGTCTTTCTGTTTATTTATAGAGGACGTGATCGCATCACCCAAGGCCTGTCCTCTGGAGGTACTTAGGTGCGAGCGTTTCCCGGCCTAGTAGGGCATGATGATGTAAGGCGTAGATGACCCCTCTGTTCACAATATAAACAAAGACCCTCCCTTCTCATGTATTGTCTCTCCTGTTCAGTTAAGCGAGTAACCCCTAACTGCATTGGCTCAGGTAGTGCTAGCGCCATAGAATCGGAATTCTGGAATGAGGGAGCTAATCTAATGGATGGTCTACGGATTCTCTCTCTGGTGTTCTGTCTTTGTCTCATATGTTAGTCTATACGAGAAATAAACTAAATCAGATCCTCCAAATTCTCAGGAAGTTCTCTAGTGGCCACCTCATCTAAAATTTCATCAGATAAGCCATTTAGAAAAACATCCATAAATGCTTGTTCGTTCCATTTTACCTCAGAGGCCAAAGATCTGAATTCTAATGCGTAATTCACCAGAGTATTGGTTCCTTGCCTGAGACGTAGCAACGCTTTAGCGGCGTTAGCCCTTCTTCCTGGAGGATCGAAAGTTCTCCTAAATGCTTCCACGAAAGCATTATAGTTATACACTAGTGGGTTATCATTTTCCCATAACGGATTAGCCCATCTAAGCGCCCTATCTATCAGTAAGGTTATGATAAATCCGACCTTAGCTCTGTCAGTAGGATAGGCCCGTGGTTGTAATTCGAAATGAATGCTAATCTGGTTCAAAAAAACCCTGAGAGGAGCCCTGGGAATTAGTACCTGCAGGATCCATGGCCCTGTCGTAATGTCAGGATCAAGACAGGGATCCAACACGCAGTGTACTAAAACTATAAAGACGTATACCAGACCTTAGAGTGGCCGGACTAACGTCAAGCAAACAAGGAATGGTCAGGGACAAGCCGAGGTCGAGGGAACGAGAAGACAGGTAAGCGTAAGCCGGGCCGAGTAAGGATAGGAGAGGTAAGCAAAGTCAAGAAACAGGCCAAGTCAAAACCGTAGAACACTAGGAGAATATAAACGCACTGAAGGGACAGGCAAGCTGAAACCACAACAGGGCAATGACTCACAGTAAGTGAGTACCTTTTATACCCTGTCTCTTTAATTGATACCCACGCCCCCAGAACGTCCTGGTTTGAGATTTCCCGCGTGTCGTGACGTCATTGACGTCATGACGTCGGCAGAGTTGCGCCGCGTCATAAAAGGGGGCGGGGCTATCGCGTCCAAAGTGCCGATTGCTGGATGAGAAGGAGGTGTGAGTGGCAGGTACCATGACATCCAGAGCTTTTCAGTTGATGCAACTTTCCACTCCACTATCCGCTATAGATGACAGCTCTATTTTCTGTGGCCAATTCCAGTAACCCCAGACCACCTAGTTTTTTGGGTCTTATGACAATATCGTACCTCTGAGGTGTTTTTCTATTTTGTGCTCTTGGATTTAAAACTGTTAGGAAGGCACCATTGAATACAATTTTGGTGCCAAGTGATTCAATCACATCCAGTGGTGTATTTTGGATTTGTGCTGCCCTAGGCACAACTAAATTCGGGCACCCCCAAAATCTAAATTTGCCCCCCCAATACGTGTCAAGGCCATTTTTTTGACTGACAGACACATGCCCTCATTGATACATGCACTCATATACACTCACTGATAGATACACAATCATTGGCACACACTTTCACTGACAGACACACACTGACACACCCACTCACTGACAGGCACATACTCTCATATACACATAAAAAGACATAAACACACTGACACACACTCACAGGCACACCCATTCTCACTCACGGACACACACTGACATCTACACTCACTCACTCACTCACTCACAGTAAGGTGGACAGCCCCGGAACACGAGGCAAACAAGGCATTTGTCTGGGAGCTTGGGGTGGCATTTTTTGGTGCTCCCCCTGAAAGTTCTACTCTAGGCAAATGCCTTGTTTGCCTTGTGGTAAATACATCCCTCATCACATCATGTATGCACAGTGATGGTGGGACCACCTTGAGGGTCCGTGACAACTACTAGATGGAGCTAGATACTGCAGTTCCCGAGGAGGCAACACATGCGACCAAATCAACTTCAGACCAATGAGGGTTATTACAGTAACTTAAGTAAGTGTGATCTATTCTTCCTCTGAGGGACAGTCCGATAAATTTATTGAGATTGATGTAATAGGAAGAGTCCTATTGCAGAAATCACCCAAATGGAGACTATCGTGGGGTCTTGGAAAGTTTGCTAGATTCTTATAGTCCAGGGAGGATAAGTAAGGTATATGCCTAATAATAACAAGTTCCTAAGGTTTTTTTAGGTGCTGCCTGTCCTGCCTTGAGGAAGAAATCCTACTGTCTTTATTGCCAGCATACATATAGCAATATTGTTGTAAGGCTTACTATTAATTTTTTTTTTTCTTTTCTTTTTTTTTTTTTCTTTATTTTTGCAGTGCAAAGAAATATGACAACACGCGTGAGGTACCCCAACGGCATTCCTCACGCTTGTAACGATGGGTATTCAAGTTGTGGTTCACACATTTTTTAACAGCATAGAAAGCATAGTGCTAGATTTGCCTTACCGACTGCATGCATAAGTTAGCAAGCCAGTACATTAGATCAGTTATACATCTGTCAGGATACTTATACTGACTCTGCGCTTTGCTGCATGATAGCAGGCTTGAAAGATGAAAATCATAGTTAAAATAGGATAGATGGGAGAGACAAATATGCTAGGCGATATGGCATGGCTGGTGTTTGCGTTAAAAAGAAAAGTCATGCCACAGTGCTTAATTGTTGTTGTTCAGGTGGCAGAGAGTAGGCAGCCCCAGTCCCTGTGCAGAGAGCAACTCCCATCACTGGCAGGCTACAGTTCTTTGTTTCGCAGCTCCATCTGCGAATAATTCCCTGATGCTGTTGTGTGGCTTGTCAGGTAATGACGGGTATGCGGTTGGGAGCTGGGTATGTGCGGTGTCCTCAGATTGATCCGCGGCCATCATGTGTGTAACTCGGCTTCGTGGAATCTTACCAGCTTGCAGCCTGTTTACCTTTGTAGCCGCTTTGTCAGTCAGATGGCCTCTGCTCAAGCTCCTCAGTGTTGATTGAAGCACTCCAAGCCGGGTCTCAGGATAGGTAAGTTTCTCGTGTGCTTTCTCCCTGAGTTTCCCGTAGTGAGCGCCAAGAGCCCCGAGGGGGAGAGGGGGCGCCATCTCCACTGCTTGCTGGTCAGGCCCAGACGCCATCTTAGGTGGTAAGCGAGATCTCCGATCGGGGTAGTGCCCCAGGGTAGGCCGGGATGACCCCCACCAGCCCAGAGGGGGGGAAGCAGGGCCATCACCCCATTGCGTTAGGGGACCACCATGTTGCGACCAGGCAGGATAGCAGGGCGGCGGCCGTCCGCCCTACTCACCACCCGGGTAGGCTTGACAGAGCTCCGTTTTCTCCCCAAAAGGGGCCAGGAATCAGGTTGCTGACCGATCTCCAGACTTAGCACCTCACAGTGTGGTTGTCTGTTGTGTTGCAGCGCCAGAAATTGCGTTTTGGGACCAAATTGCAAGAAAATAGCAGGAGCTATAGTGCCATGCGTCTGCTCTGCTTGGCGGTCCGGCCCCGCCCCCTACTATTCATTATTAATTAGTAACAACACCTATGAAACATGCATTCTCCAGGGCTGTATAAGTAAAAATACAACTCTTGAATATATAATTTTAGACTTGACCAAGATTTTAATGGTGACTACAGTGTAGGTTTTTCTCTAGAAAATAATTAATTCAAAGAGCGTGGTGACGCACATATCATCCTACAGGAGGAAGCCATATATCCACGCTGCAAAATCCCTTTAACAATTAAGCAATTTGAATGTATAGTTGTATAGAGATCCCCACATGCATATTAATATTGCTATTGTTGCATTCCCTGCATACATTTTCCCATGTGGCAAAACAATTAATGTTAGGCCATTTTATGGAAAGAGATGAGGTTTTTAACAAAAAACTGCTGAATTCAGATCACCATTTATGAAGAAAACAGATATTTAGAGTAAGCTGATTGCATGCACAAATGTTCTATTGTTTGTAAAGCAATGCAGTAGTAACTATGGAGACAAAGTGGGATTTCTGCCAAATTAAGTATATTGATACATATCCAATCTAGTTTGAAAGATTCCCAGCAGAATCTCCTAATTAGAGGTTTGGAACAGCAGTCTTTTACATATTGCTGAACTACAATTACCATCATTCTCTGGAAGCCATTAGCAGCCCAAATGACACATATGGCATAAAAAATGTAAAGGTGAAATAACTTTTCTTTATTTTAGCACATTGGCCAGCACCTGGTACAGGTGACATTATATTCTCTATAAAGCAACACCAAGTTATCTTCAGGCAGTTGCACTCTAACAAAGGCTGTTAAACTCGCACTTGTGGGACATTTTAATCTTATTAGAGAATAGCACTCAACAGAAATTTCCCCTTGCATCTTACTGCTGAATCTAGTTAGATTCCTGCAAATGTGTGAAATATTTGACCTTGGGAAAGAAGGCAGCTCACAGCTTCTGTATGTGTTTCAACACAATACTCACTGTTCTCTCTTCTCTGGGTCTGATATGTTATTTCCACATGATCCAAAAGAACAGTCACACGTTTCTGTGTGATATTAATATAACTGGCAGTTGATCTTTAGTTCTAACACAAGATGAATACATTTGATCCCTTTCATTTTAGGAATATATATTTCTTACTTTTTCCTTGATATACTAATACTAGTAATGATGTCTCAACACCTGGCTGAAGAGTGTGCTCCCACGAATGTGCACCTAGAGTGAAATGTACGTATAATGAGCAATTCTGAGGGAGAGGTCTAGAAGTGCAATGTGGGGGTATACCCTCAAGAAGATGTGTTACTACCGCCTAGACCAGTGGTAGGCAACCAGATCTCTCCAGATGCTTTGCCAGCATTATTTATTTATTTATTTATAAAATATTTTACTAGGAAAGATACATTGAGACTGTAAAAGCTTTATGGGAGATGTAGTCACAACATCTGGCGTGCCGAAGGTTGCCTACCACTGGTCTAGACTGCACCTGCACCTGGTACCCAGCTTAGGTGACCAGAGGGTCCGTCACATATAACACTCTTTATAGCACTTTTTTTACATAAATAAAATTACAATTTTAAAAGTGAATTTTGCATAACATTTTTGTTTTTTGTTGTTGAAAATTTGAAACTATTAAGCATAATGGTTATGCACAAATATAGAAAATCAGGGGGCGGAGCCTAACTGCCGTGCTGGATGGACGTGCTAAAAATCAGCTCCTGACAAACCAGACATAATAAGGGGCATAAACCCCAAAATTCAGCAAGCTCATCCACCAGAAGGCATGAGCAGAATAGGGGGAACCCGGGGGCACCAGAAGACACCGGAATCGAGATACACACTGCCCGGGAACCCGCAACAAGCAACCGAGGCCTGTCTGTGGCCGAGGAGAGGCAGCTGCTCTCCTGGACGGTAAAACCACAAACGGACCCCTCAGTGCACTGGCCTCCTACCCCCCCCCCCCCCCTCAGGGACCGGCGGGGGTTAACCCGGTCCACACAGGGTGACTGGAGCAATCAGCCAAGAACATAACTTGCACCCAAACGCGAGACACAGAGAAGCAGCCCGCACGAGGCGCACCTAAGATGGCGGCTGACAACACAGCACCCAAGAGCAAGCTGCCGATACAGAGCCCACAGCAAGACACCTTGCAGCGCTTGGAGGTGATTTTCAACCGCTTCTGGGACAAACTTATAGAGCGGCACCGAGCAACCATACCCGACCTGCATGACCTACCGACAACGGGTAAGGCAGCGGGAGGAGAGGGGAAAATCCCCGGGTGCAACATCACCACGCTCACCCACCCATACCTTACCTGACCCACACGGGCTGCAGGCCATAGAGGGGACCACCCGGAAGAATCACCCACACACGGAGGCATAGCTGCCCAAGAGACTGCAGACTAACAGACCCTCCATCAGAAGTGCTGCACCCCACCGACTAGAGACACTCGCTCTCTTCCCTCCGGCTCCGTGTGACCTCGGACCCAGCTCCAGCAAGAATCCGCCAACAGCAACTACCCTCTATGCACCGCATGCAAGCTCCCATGACCTCGAGAGGTCGGGCATTGGATGAACTGTTTCAGGGACTACCGTTAGTAAGCTGCAGCTCAGAGATGCCAATATTAATAAGCGGCACTTTCCATTGTCCACTGTGCAACTCTGCTTTAGCATGTATACCTATAGTAAACCTAACCTATGCTGTAGCTTCTAGCGGTTAGGCAATAACTTCCCATGTTCAGCAATAAGCTCTAGGGCAGCCTAGTCAAATGGGTTATCAATCCTGTTATTATTACTACTCAATGACCCACTTCTGTTATGGCTTCAGATTACGGTAGTTGTAATCCACTCACCTAAGACATGCATAAGACCCTTCATAGCCTAGTATTACTCTTGCTAATCGCATAACTGATCTGCACTCGCCACTGAGACTAAGCAACCTATTGTGAAGCCTGTTTATTTTGACTTTATTCAGCTTTCAGATGCCAAAGCCTAGTACTAGCCGTATTTAAATAATCTGCAACTGAATAATCGCTTTATCCTAACTTGACGTAACTTTACTATTCTTAACATAAAATGAGGCTAACAAATATTTAGAGATGATATGTACTGCATTGTATTACTCCCGAATTGTTTGAAACTTTATCGTCTCCCCTCTTACATTCTGTACCCTCAAAATTTTATGCCTCAATAAAAAAGAGATTTACAAATATAAAAAATCAGGAAGAGGGAAATACTATTTTCATGGTGGTGTACACTAGGGCGCGCAATATGAAAAAAGAGTTAATATCACAATTATTCTGAAAAATAATGCTATTTTCTAAGATTTTTTTATTGATACATTTTAAATTTTGAAGCTAGATGGTTTACTGGTTTAAAGAAACACTACAAACACCACAACCACTTCCATGCTGAACAGGTTATGGTGCCAGGGGTGCCATGGCACTCCCCCTAATGTAATTAGTCAAACCATTTGCTAATAGTTTAACAACTTACTGAGGATCCAACAGGCACCAGTCCCCAATTCAGTGAGAGTGGGCAGCTCTTTGCTCTTGAATGAATCCCTACATTCCAGGGCTCAGCTTATTGACTAGGAGCAATCAACTGATGCTCTCAGACGATTAGCTGATCATGCAAAGCAGGGCTTACCTCAGGAAAATTAACAGTTACTTCCTCCAATTCATCATGGAGGAAGTAACCAGAAGACCCCAAGAAAGTTGGCATATCTTTATAATTTTTCTTTGTTAACCCCACACCTCTATATAATTATTCTATTATTCCCACACTTCCATATTCTCCCTTTAATGGGTCCTACCCTCGTGGTGCAGTGGCACTAGGGCCGATGGAAGTATTTTTGACAACACAAGCAAAGATGCATTTTGCTGAAACCGCCCAACACACTCTTCTCCCACTTGATTGTGCGGCTCTCACACAGATACCAGGAGTGCACTGCCCAACCTCGTGGATGTCTGTATGAGGTGAGAGTTGCACAATTGTGACATCCACACCCGCAGGAACCCCAAACAGTGCTGGGTTTGATTTTGTTGTGCTTGTAGACCCAGAATTTGTGAAGCATCCACTACTCCCTCCCCCTAAAAAAATGTCCCTGGTTTGTAGTGAGAACTGCTGGGATCCCTGCACATTTGCTGCCTGCACACCTCCAATGCAAGCCTTGTAGTGATGCCAAGGATGGAGTGAAGTCACATCCTGGCTTTCGGCATCATTACAGGGTGCGCAGAGAGGTATGCAGGCAGAATACAGAGTTCACAGCTCCTTCACCACTGCACCTTCTATGTACTGATAAATTTGAACAGAGTGGGCACTTGCTTGGGTACGTTTTTGCAACTCCCTCCTGGGCACTAAGCTAACCACCTGGCCCTCCTTAGCCTCGCTCTAGCCCTGAGTGGCACTATCTGCAAAGTGGGAGCTATGGATCTCTACATATTCTAGTTACCTCTTAATGTATTATGAGGATGGGGCCTACAGAGGGAGTGCAGGTTTAAAATATATCTTTGTGATCTCCTTCAATAGACCTGCCCACATGATGCAAAATAAGGAAGCAATCCTATAGGGCAGGCTTCCCCAAACTCTGGCCCTCCAGATGTTGCTGAACTACAACTCCCATGATTCTATGAATGAAATATATAGTCCGAGAATCGTGGGAGTTGTAGTTCAGCAACATCTGGAGGACCGGAGTTTGGGGAAGCCTGCTCTAGGGAATGGCAGAACATTACAGCTTCGTGAAAATGATCTCTGAGCAAATGTGATATTTTGATATAAGCAGCATCATTGGCTAAAACATCATCAGGATGCATAGGAATAGCAACATCAGGATAAGTACCAATGTCACAAAGTAATTATATTCCTGGTACTATAGCTCCCTATAGTGCCCCCCTCCCTCTGGTGCAGAAGGAGTTAAAAATCTCTTCTGTCACTTACCTGATTCCAGCACGGTTGTCCCTCAGCGCTAGGTCATGCTCTGCCTCCACTCCTCGTCAGGGAGGACCTAATGCATGAGCACTGCAAGTGCATTAGGACTTCCCCTATAGGGAAGCATTGTATGATGCTTTCCTATGGTTTTTTTTGGGTGATGTTGGATGTCCTCATCCATCCGGAAGTCCTTCTTATGGCTGCCTCGTAGACATCAATTAGAATTTCTAAAATACTGCAATATTACCACTATAGTATTTCTTTAGTGGAGGAAGAAAGGCTGAGTATGGTGCTAAATGCTGAGGTAATGTCTTACTTAATGAATCTATAGGTAATTAAACATCCACACTCTGCTCCTTCTTGCCTCCTGCCCATATTCTACCACACTGGCCCTGCTTGGGAACACTTTAATAACCACCTCCCCCATTGTACTTCATTGCCAGTGCATTGTGGTATTAGAACTGAGTGATAAGTCACTAACGACGTTACTCACTAAAGTGTTAAAAAATTAAAGGTGACTTATAAATGAATTTCAAATCTAAGGTTAAAAGAGCCAAAATGGAATGATTCCTTAAGTTAGCCAACGTTTTAATTCTGGATGCTTTGGTTTAAAATTTGAATTTTAATGAATAACCCTGTGTAACGAACCCAGAAGTGGTAGCTAGGGGTTCGTCAGTTTTTACCCGAACGGGTAAGAGCAAGAGTGATTATAGCTCGGTTCTCCTGTTTACAGTTATAGCAGATTCTGGTCTGTGGTCTAGGAGCCTGAGGCATGAGTGGGTCAAGAGGTGGGTGTACGGGGTGCCCAGCAGGGGCTGGGTCAGGTCTGATTGCAGGATTATGGAAGGAAAACATAAGGGGAGCTGACTTTCTCGTTGAGGGCAGTTGGGAAGACTCTAGACCCTTTGCAACCAACAGGAAGGTATTCAGGGGAATGATCCTGTACTCGGGGCGGGACAAGACCAAGCCTTTCTTTATGGGCTCTTTAAGGCATGCCACAAAGGCTGCTGATAGCATCTGGGTGTGGGCCTTGTTATATGAATTAAAACCCAGATCAGAGAAAGTTTGTGTCAACCTTGAGTGAAATTTCTCTACCGATTCTGTCTTTTCTTGAACAATATCATTAATACAGGTTGCCTGATCGGCTAATTTATCCTGGGCCCATGCACGGAGTTGCTCACAGAATATTATGCCTGATTGGAAATCTGTATCGCTAGTGAGGCGGGCATCATCGAAACTCCTTTCCGTTATGGGCCAATAGGCATCCCCAGCTTTAATTTCACAGAGATTGAACAAATCTCGCCATGCGGCAGAGTATGTTTTACGGATTTGAGCCATCCTTCGGAAGAAGGGCATGGGTTGTCTCTCTGGGTCTGGGAGGGAGACTACCAAGGTGTGACGTACATTAAAGGTGCACCATCTGTGGTAAGTTGGGCAGCTTGGGGGTCGGCCGGAGGTGCTCGAGGAACATTATTTGCCAGGGGCTGTGGTGGGCTTTCCCCATGTACACTGCTACCATCAGGGGACATTGGAATCCGGAGCTTGCGCTGCGCTGGCATCGATATCTTGTGTAGGAAGGGCTGGTTGGACTTGGGACGGTGACTTGTTGGGTGCATGTGGGAGGCTTGGGGAAAGAGATGAAGCTACAGATTCTCCGGAGCCAACCATCATAAAAGGGAGAGACCCACTGGGGGCAGCCATGACAGGGGCGGGGACGGAAATGGATGTAGAGGTGGGAGAGGAAATGACCAGACGGATGCCAGGAGGTGAAGTGACGACAAAGGTAGGGGTGGATGGGGCGGATAGGGAAGGTAAAATGGGGGCAGGATAATAGTAAGATCCGTCTGCTCCGAGGACGGGATATAAGGGGGCGGGGACTGGAAGGACTGCGTTAATAGGAGCTGGTATGTGGGCGGGGGTTACAGGGGTTGGACTAGCCTCCTTCTCTTTGTGCCAGGCACCATCATACAGTGTGGCGGTGGCTGGAACACACTTGCAGTGGATTCAACAGTACAAACATTTTAATGATACACGTAAACTTTCTGTCCTTCTATTTCTAGTTCTTCCTCTATCCTCCCCTCTTGCTTAATCCCTTTGGCTACTCGATACCAAGCTTCTGCTGCCTTCATTAACCCATTATCAAGTAATAATCCTTCCTTGTCTTTCAACAATTTTCTCCAACTCTCTGGCTGTAATCACCCGCTCGGAGACATAGTAATGCCACATATTTTAGCAATCTTCTTCACCTTACTCACAGCTTCCTTGCCCGCTCTTTCCTTCACAATATCACAAGCCAATTGGCCCTTAGAGCAGTGCTCCCCAACCTTTTTATCGCCGCGGACCGGTAAACGTTTGATAATTTTTCCGTGGCCCGCTTGTTTTGATTTAATAAGACAAAAAAAAAACCAAACAGTCACATATATTAAAAAAACACGCAGACACATACATAGTCAGAAAATCACAAACACAGTCACATAAAGACATAGACTCAAAATTGTGTGTATGTGTGTGTGAGCGGTGCAGTGTGTATGTGAGGGTGGCAGTGTGTGTGAGAGTTGCAGTGTGTGTGTGGGGGGCAGTGTTTGTGGGGCAGTGTGTGTAGTGTGTGTATGGGGGCAATGTTTGTGGGTCAGTGTGTGCAGTGTGTCTATGGGGGCAGTGTTTGCAGGGCAGTGTGTGTAGTGTGTGTATGGGGGCAGTGTTTGTGGGGCAGTGTGTGTAGTGTGTGTATGGGGCAATGTGTGTAGTGTGTGTATGGGGCAGTGTTTGTGGGGCAGTGTGTGTATGGGGCAGTGTGTGTAGTGTGTTTATGCAGTGTGTGTAGTGTGTGTATGGGGCAGTGTTTGTGGGGCAGTGTGTTTATGGGGCAATGTGTGTAGTGTGTGTATGGGGCAGTGTTTGTGGGGCAGTGTGTGTAGTGTGTGCATGGGGGCAGTGTTTGTGGGGCAGTGTGTGTAGTCTGTGTATGGGGCAGTGTTTGTGGGGCAGTGTGTGTAGTGTGTTTATGGGGCAATGTGTGTAGTGTGTGTATGGGGCAGTGTTTGTGGGGCAGTGTGTGTAGTGTGTGCATGGGGGCAGTGTTTGTGGGGCAGTGTGTGTAGTCTGTGTATGGGGCAGTGTTTGTGGGGCAGTGTGTGTAGTGTGTTTATGGGGCAATGTGTGTAGTGTGTGTATGGGGCAGTGTTTGTGGGGCAGTGTGTGTAGTCTGTGTATGGGGCAGTGTTTGTGGGGCAGTGTGTGTAGTGTGTTTATGGGGCAATGTGTGTAGTGTGTGTATGGGGCAGTGTTTGTGGGGCAGTGTGTGTAGTGTGTGCATGGGGGCAGTGTTTGTGGGGCAGTGTGTGTAGTCTGTGTATGGGGCAGTGTTTGTGGGGCAGTGTGTGTAGTGTGTTTATGGGGCAATGTGTGTAGTGTGTGTATGGGGCAGTGTTTGTGGGGCAGTGTGTGTAGTGTGTGCATGGGGGCAGTGTGTGTAGTCTGTGTATGGGGCAGTGTTTGTGGGGCAGTGTGTGTAGTCTGTGTATGGGGCAGTGTTTGTGGGGCAGTGTGTGTAGTGTGTTTATGGGGCAATGTGTGTAGTGTATGTGTGGGGGCAGTGTGTGTAGTGTGTGTATGGGGCAGTGTTTGTGGGGCAGTGTGTGTATGGGGGGTAAGGAGGGTAGGGAGGCTTTTTTTAAATTTATTTAATTAAAATTAATATATTCATGTCCCCCCTCCCTTCTTACCTTTACTGGGAGGAGGGGGGACATTTCTTAGTCCCTGGTGGTCCGGTGGGGATTCCCTGGTGGTCCGGTGGTGGTGAGGTTAACTCTAGCCCAGTTACAGGGCTAGAGTTCACTCTCGCGAGATTTGGAGCGTTGCCGTGGTTACCGCGGCAACGCTCCAAATCTCGCGAGAGGAGGACCCGGAGGAGCTGCAGGTAAGAGCTCCCGGGTCCTCTCTCACTCCCTCCCCTGCCGGCTGTCAGCAATGTGCCTGCAGACCGGTGAGGGAGATCTCTGATCTCCCCTCCGGTCCGCAGGCACATTGCAGGGCTGGCACTTGGGCAATGCCAGCCCTGCATTAGCCGGCAGGCTCGCACACCCCACACCCCTGGGCGGCCCGGTACCGTTTGATCCACGGACCGGTACCGGTCCGCGGCCCGGGGGTTGGGGAACACTGCCTTAGAGGGCTTCACATGTTCCTGTCCCATTCTCACTACACAAGTCGTCACTTAATAGAGGTAAACAGGAAAAGAACGTCTACAGTGCTCGACTGCAACGATATGGTTAATCTGCGTGCGTCTTCCCGAAATGTAGACTAGTCATGTCACTAAGTCCGCCCACCCGAGGTGGCCACGGATTGGAGCGAGGCGAGTAGTGCGTGACTAACACTTCTCCGGACAAAGGGTACAGGAGAAAAAGAGGAAGAGAGAGAAAGAGAAAGTGAAAATGCCAATGAGAAAGCACTTACAAGAATCACAAACAACAATACGTGCACACAAACACGAATCAAGGATAAACCACGCCACGCACGCAGATGCAATCACGTCACAAATAATGAAATCCCAACTAAACAACCACCACACTACAACAAAGGTTAAAGGACCACTATAGTGCCAGGAAAACATACTTGTTTTCCTGGCACTATAGTGCCCTGAGGGTGCCCCCACCCTCAGGGACCCCCGCCCGCCGGGCTTTGGTGTGAGGAAGGGGTTAAACTTACCTCTTTCTCCAGCACCGGGCGGGGAGCTCTCCTCCTCCTCTCCGCCTCAGATCCTCCCTTTCGGCTGAATGCGCATGTGCGGCAAGAGCTGCGCGCGCATTCAGCCGGTCTCATAGGAAAGCATTTACACAGACGCTTGCGTGCTCTCACTTTGATTTTTGAAGCTGAAGTGGTCTGGGTGCCTAGAGTGGTCCTTTAATAATGAATTCTCAATAACAATAATAAAATCTGCGGTCCCTGTCTCTCACCGGACAGTAACAGCTAATAACTGCGTTCCCTGTCACTCAACGAACAGTAAAAGTTAATAAAAAACTGCGTACCCTGTCTCTCACCGGACAGTAAAAGCTAATAGAAAAACTGTACCCTGTCTCTCACCGGACAGTAAAAGCTAATAAAAAACTGCGTACCCTGTCTCTCACCGGACAGTAAAGCTAATAAAAACTGCGTACCCTGTCTCTCACCGGACAGTAAAAGCTAATAAAACTGTGTACCCTGTCTCTCACCGGACAGTAAAGGCTAATAAAAACACAAATGCAAAATTCCTTCCTCTCATGCAAAATACATTCACCCTTAGGAGGCAGATAGTCAATTTACAGGTTCTTTTAAAAGGACATCGAGCAAGCTATTTACCTGTCTTTGGTGCCCTCCGGCAGCCTGCATAGACACGGAGCCAGGCCAATCACAAGACAGGAGATATAGGCAAGGTGCTACCGTGATCATTACCATATATGAAGAGTTGATCAATCTCCATCCCGTCTCTGGAGGTCTGCTCTCCGGGGGCTTTGAGGACGGCTGTCCGTTGGGACACAACTCGATGCCCCATGTTGGGCGCCAAATGTTGTGGACCAAACCAAGTGTTTGATGATTTGAGTATCTGCCCCTAGCCAAATTATTGATATTTAATGCATGCACGCTCCTAAAGTAAATTCACACCGGACACAAGTTTCTGGTTGATGAAAGAACTTCAGGACTGTTTATTCAGGGGGCATGCCCCTTATAAAGCAAGAATACATCATATGCAAATGTATAGATAACAGAGAAAATACATCAATAATTGGTTAGGTGTTAAGTGTTTTATCTAATGTACATCCTACAAGGCGTGATGTCTCTGTCATCACGGGATTTTACTCCGGATTCCAGCCCCATCTTGTTACACGAGGTAGTCGATGGGATGGGTTGCCTCTAGTAGCCATTTTGAGTAAATATTGAATATGAGTATGCATGAGTAAATAGGCATTTTACTAATTCTAATTTACGTCCATAACAGTGTATATATGTTTGTGTATTAGTGTCTGTTTGTGTACATTTAACAGTGTTTATATGTGTATATTAGTGTGTGTGTCTATGGCTCCAATGTGAGGGTGGTATGGTATGAGCAATTCAAAGATAAAATGGCAACATATATAATATAAATACATTTGCAATATATGCGGCCAGGGCCGCCATCAGAAATTTTGGGGCCTCTAACGCAGCTCAAGGTCTGGGCCCCCTTTGGGTCCACCTCCAAGCCTGCCCCCCAGGGCCCGCCTCCTAATTCCACCCACAGGAATACACACAAAGACACAAACACACGCACTGATGCAAAACGACACAGATACACATACAGACATACATACTGAATTACATACATACAGACAGACATACAACAGAGAGACATACTGGCATATACATACATACATACTGACAGACAGACATACTTATACATACACATACATACTGACATACACATAAATACTAACATACTCACACACATACATACATCTAATTTTCCAGCAACCCTCCTGTTTCTTACCTTTTCAGTGCAGGAGGGTGGCTGGGGCTGATGGGAGTCGGCTGCCTCTCCCTTCCTCGCAGTATCCACTCTGCCTCCTCTCCCGCGTGGAGTGAGCTGTGAGGAAGCTACCGGCCGTCACTTACACCCAGCAGCACTTGCGGTGCAGCTGACATTTTTAAAGGGGCCCGGTTGCGCTATTACAGTGCTGAAGATTTAGCAGTTCCGCCTCTGCATGTGGGGGGGGGGGGGGGGGCACTGGGAGACATGGGGACACTGACACACTGGCGTGGAGACATGTGGACACTGGGAGACATATTTGGGGACACTGGGAGACAAGGGAACACTGAGACATTAGGGACACTGAGAGACATGGGGACACAGACACTGGGAACAATGGGGACACTAGCTGGGAGACATGGAGACACTGTGTCCCTAGTGTCTCCATGTCCCAATGTCTCACAGTGTCCCCCAGTGTCTCAGTGTCCTCAAGTGTCCCCTAGTGTCTCAGTATACCCATGTTTCCCTGCTGCCTTTCCCCCCCCATTTTTCACTTCCCTAAGCTGTAGTCTGTCTCTGCTGACTGGGAGCTGCTGTCTGAACTCTCTGTGCTGTGTAGCTGCTCCCTCACGGATCTGTGAGTAGAGAGAGGCAGGGTATGCTGTAACTTCCTATCCCTGCCTCTTTCCACGCACAGTGACCCCTACTGGCCGGTGCTGGTATTGCAGAGTAATCTCTGTTTATACTGAGAAAAATATCTGCATTTGTATTGCCGTATTACTGCAATAGCGTCACGGCCAGGCAGCCTCAGATACTGTATGGGCTGGTAAAATACCAGTTAGATGGCAAGCCCAAGAGTAGTGTGTAAACATTTTTTTTAAAAAGTAAAAACAAAAAAAATGGGCATATTCCAGTGCTGAAGGTTGCCTAAAATCTGTGACAGTTTTCTTATCTGTAACTTTATTATTTGGCAAATTATTTTTTAAAGCTTTTTTGAGCAATTAAAATATTTTTTTTCCAATAACCCCTTCTTATGTATACATGACTGCCAGGATATGTAATCATATCCTGGAATCGTATATAAACCATTAGCATAATTACAAATCACATTTGTTTATTGCAAATGAATTTAATTACCAAATTATGCCATAACTAGTCAGAGAGCTCACAATGCAGTGGCACAGGGAGCCGCGACACTGCAAGCCTTTATCAATTTCCAGAAATGCGCAGGTCCACTGGCATTGGCCCCGCTCCTGAACTGCCTCTTTACAGACATCATCAGAATTTATGATTTTTAGCCAATCCAATGCTTTCCCATAGGTCTCTCTGTAGGCTGATGCGGGGGGGATGGAGAGAAGGCAGACCCAAACCAGCGCTGAGGGACATTGGCGCTAGACCCATGTAACCGACAGAAGTTTTTTTTTTAATACCTTCTGCACCATGGGAGAGGTGGCGGGCACTTGACAGAGCGGGAACCTATGCTGCCAGGAAAATTAGTTTGTTTTCCTGGCACTATAGTTTCCCTTTAAGTATTGAAAGCGTTTTTAAAGGGCGTAAAGAGAACTATGTGAGAACAGAAGAAAAGAACATATTCAGAAAGAGGAAATGATAGAGAAAAGTAGGTTTGAGGTGACAAAGCTCCTTAATACATTAGAATGTGGTATGTGACTGTCATCTACTAGCTTCTTTTAGAATGACAGGGAGATTTTCCTGTAATACTGAAATCCAGCATGCTTTCCATGATTACACTGTAATCTTTGCTGAGCACCTTGAAAACCCCAGCAGCAATCACAATCGGTATGAGGCATGTCAGGGTTCAGTCCATGGGCTCATAACAACCATAACCGTCATTACCTATGTGCACATATTCAGGTAGTCCTCACTTTATGACTGACCTGTTGAACGACGACTCGGACTTACGACCAGCTCTCTAGCGCTGGATTTGAGGGATTCCGCACGTTAGAGAGCTGGTTTGTACATAGAAAAGAACATAGACAAGTGCACCAGAGCAGGAAATCCTTCAAATCTATGTTTGGGGTACATTCCCCCAACATAAATTAGAGGGATTCCCTGCTCTGGTTCACTTGTCTACATTCGAGGAAATTTTCCTTTTTTTTATTCTTTATTTTTCACACGATAGGTATAGCAAGCACATTACACAAACCAGGCTTGCGCAGAAGCCGAAAATTAAGTGAGCATCCTGAGACATACAACATGCATCATAAGCACTTATGACAAGCCCTCCGTAAATCCCTTTGTGCCTTGCCTCCCATTGATGTTTTTTTGTTTATTCCAGGCGGTGTATCACAGTAAGGAGCCCTAACTCTACGCTAACCATATTCGTCTTTAGGCATCCTCGTTTCTCCGGCTGCGCTATCGTGCCTAGTTATTGATAAATTAAAGATGAGAGAAGAGAAAAGAGAAGAAAAATAATCAATACGGGAGAAGAACCTTACCCCTATACCACGGGGTGAGAGCAGGTCCAAGTAAAGAGGGTTAAGGGGGGGTGAGGGAAGAAGAAGCTATATAAGAGAAGAGGGGGAAGTAAGAGAGATGAGAGAGGTAGTCTGAGAGAGTGTGTGGGGGGGGGGGAGTCAAGGAAATTTTCCTGAACATAGATCTGCACTGGTGCGCATGCTCTGTATCTCATTCTCACTTACCAACCAATTCGTTTTACGACCGAGTTGTCAGAACGGAACCTGGTTGGTTAGTGAGGAGAGTCTGTATATAATGATAACAGCTATATATATATATGTGCATCTTTGGGCCACCGGCTCCTGTACACTGCCTGGGACCCAGCACAGTCGATCTCCACTTCCCAGCTGCTCTGCTCTTCTCTAAGTCTTGCTAGCGCCACAGTCATCAGAGTGCTGCCATGGGTTACCATGTTAACGCTCCGCACAACTCTCAAGATTACCTTAGAGAAGAGCAGCTGCACTCACTTTGAACTAAGCATGGAGCTCATCAATGAGTCTGGGGCAGCTGAAAGAGAGGAGCCCCAGGTATCGATTGATACCCAGGTCTCCCTGGTGTGAGCAGGCATTTAAAAGTGCTAACACCACATTGTAGATATAGGTATTTAAATGTCTGCATACAACGCCTCCGTCAATCTGGGGCAAACATTGGCCCAGCTGACAGCTCACACCAGATTGCAGCTGTAGGGATTTAAATCCCAATCCCCGCACCCGGTTGGGGATTTCAGCGACGCTGGAGGTCCTCACATAGCGTGAGGATGTCCAGCGACGCTATAGAACAGAAAATCTGTGCTATAAACCCGGAAGTGCCCTCTAGTGGCTGTCTAGTAGATCGCCACTAGAGGAGGCGTTAACCCTGCAATGTAATTATTAACAGAGGCCGCATATATTGCAAAATATCAACAGAGGCAAGAAGTGAAGAAGGCCCTGTTCAAACAAGTTTACACAGATTACATTTTGCCATTTGGATTTTCATTCCCTACTATTTATTTTTATTTAGAAAGTTAACTGAGCAGAGCTAAAAAAAATGTAGCCTTGGTCTTGCACTCCAGTAATGTCCCTTACTACTAATCTAGAAGAGAAGTGGAGTTAGTGACGTCTACCAACCTTTCCTGATCTTAAATGTGCAGCTCGACAAGCTGTCACAATAACTGCTATTAGAGCAGGCTGTGATTTGGGTGTACCAACATGGCGGACATTTTGTGATAGCCGCCAATACCCTATCTATATAGTAAGTGCTCCACACATTGAGCGCATATAACTTTATAAAGCCCCGATTAGTAGCGGGCTGGGACCCGGGGATGTAACACAGAGCCTGGGCACCTCGCTCTCCCGATCTAGGGGGAAGCACGACCTCCTTCCCGGCATGCTTTGTGAACAGATCCTCTGATTGGTTACTGCATGGAGGCGGGAATTATGGACAGAATGCTGGGAGTCATACGTCATCAATAGTCGTCTGAGCAGAGGGAGGTGAGCCATGAGTTCTGCAGCATAGTGCACCGTGCTCCTATAATGTGACCTGTCCTAATACAGCTGTACTGGCAGAGTCCTGCACACCACGGGTGACCACAGCTAGATCACCTGCTGTTGCAGAACTGCAACTCCTATGATGCTCTAACAGCATTAAGGTTGACATGTGATTTGTTGTTTACAACAGCCTGGGATCAGACACTTGGTCCTCCATGTTCTAGTCATGTAGTAGTATCTGTGACATAAGGCAGATTACTATTTATTACTAATATTGTGAACGGTATAGCCTTTTGCCTGTTTCTGTGCGCCTCTTGCCTCCCATATAGTCAGTTTTTGCATGTCAAGTATACGATTGGTTTGCATTTAAGAGAACACTAAAGAGTTAATTCCTGATAGCACACCTTTTTATTATATTTAGTAAGGCTTTTATTAAAATGTATAACACCAAACACAATGTGTAAATACAAACTAAAGTAAAACGCAAAATTACATCAAAGGAAGATACATATAAATAAATATCCTCCTCTTCCAGAAAAGCTGTATTACCCACGACTCATCTGAACCCTTGCTAAATGTCACAAAGAACAAGGATTGATACTGCAAAAATATAAATAACTCATAGGACAATACACACTCAAACATTAAACCTGCCTACAACATTACACTCACAAGGAAGGAGCAATTAAAGGCCTATTATCTCCATGTACACCGGAAGCAGCACTTTTCATAAATACATAAACTGAAGACAGTTTATGTAAAGGCTACTTCAGTTTATGTATACATGAAAAGTGCCAACTCTAGTGTACATGGATATGGCAATAGGCCTTTTATTACTACTCCCTTGCAAGTGCATTTTGTAAACAGATTTGGTCTGTTGCCCTGTGAGATAGATGGAATATATATATATATATATATATATATATATATATATACACATACACACACTTTTTTCTTTTTTTGCAGGATCTTCTCTTGTTATTTGTTTTATTAAAATGTGTGTGTGTGTGTGTTATGCTAGCAGAACTTGAAAATATTAGCATAAGGACAGGAAAGAGGATTCTGTAAAAGCACCATTCACTAAATTCCATATACCAAATTGCAGAACTTTAGGCAAAATAATTGATTTTGACATTCTCCAGTGATCACAGTTGGGCTATTTGGTTTGCTAAATTTAGCATTCTGTTTTATGTAATTTGTTGTTTAGTAATGTTAAGACACTTTATATTTCTACATTCCCAGTTATATAAATAAAAAGTCTAGTTATGTTTCCCTTTTCACCTAATAAAAAAAAAATACAATAAGAATAAATACAGACTAAAAAAACCCATAAAAAATGAATGCCAAAATGATTACAACCGGTAACTCAAACCTTTAGAAGTTAGATATTTACCAACCTGATTTGTGTCTACATTTCTATTATGTATGCAAGTCTAAATGTAGCATGACTTAGTCATGTTTAGTTTATTTTTGGAGTTGGAAAATATAGAATACTCTCCCCCATATCTATTCCTTGTCCCACTAACATTGTAGGTTTCTTTATATGCTCACATGCCACAGGTGGAGCAAACAATCAGTGTCTCTGTTTCCTGTCTGATCCACCTGTGACTGAAATTAGAAGCTTAACCCCTTCCCAACATTAGGACATACCACGCTGTCCTCAACAGAACAGCATGGAATGTCCTGCAGCTTTGATGTGAGCAGTGTTAAATCCCTGCTCACACCAGGGAGTCCCAGGTATCAGATGATACTTGGGCTCCCCTCTGTCAGCTGGGGCCTTTTTATAGGCCCCAGACTGACAGGTGAGCTGTATGCAGCTCTCTAAATGGGCATTTAAATACCCATGGGCTGGGGTACCCATACAGCTCTTTAAATCCATTGAGAACACTACGGCTTACTGATTGTGTTCAGCTGCAATGATTCTATGGCTGATAGTGGTCTGGGTTGGGCTTTACCAGCAGCTCAGCACTGATCACAGTGTAATCGGCTGGAAAAAAAACATGCTTTTCTCGGTAATATAGGAACATTTTCCTGTAACACTGGAAAAAAGCTAGTAGATGGCGGCCATATAGCACTCTCTGCTGTTTTTAACTAGAAAACCCATCTACTTATATTAATACTGATATTAACAGAGGGCTTCCTTAGGGATAGGGTAAGGTTTGTGTTAATGCTGTTTAAGGATTAGGGATAGTGTAGGATTAAGGGTAAAGTTAGGGTAGGTATATGGTTAGTGTTGGTGTCAGCATAAAATAAGCCCTATGGTTGATATAGCATTGGGGAGTGCTAACTACCAGAAATTAATTTAGATCCTAGGTGTATTCGACATTTGGCAATCAGGACTGATATGTGAATTTATTTTTGGTTCTTTTATTTAGTTTTGTTTAGCAATGTATATTTGTTCTGTGCAAATTAATTACAAAAAATAAGTTTTGTCAGTGTGCACAGGCAATAGATGTAATGAGCTTGTTTCTTGCAGGGAAAGCATGCATTCCACTTCTTTCATTTAAGTTCCCCTGCTGTCCCAACCTCTCTAACCTTAATGGGATTTTTTTATATTTCTTCCCTCCCCCTACCAGCTCAGAACAAGTGCACGCGCTCTCTGCTGGTGAGAACGGTCCATTCAAATGCTTCTGGGAATGCTTTTTGGGAAGCATTTGATTGGACCTTGTGACTACAGCGGTGACAAAGTGGACATGGAAACCAGTCTGGGGAGCTGCACCCAGTGCTGGATTCCAGGTGAGCTAATGTTCTTATTACAGGGTTTTACGTGTGTTAGACCCAATAGTAAACAAAGGTGATTAATTAAAAAGGATTACAAGGACACTATAGTCACCAGAACAACTACAACTTAATGTAGTTGTTTTGGTGTATAGTATTTCCCTTCAGGCTTTTTAATGTAAACATTGCCTTTTCGTTACTGCCTAGTAACACCTATGTTCAGCGTCTCCACACTGTGGATGGAGGAGCTAAAGTTCCCCAAAGAGAGATACTGCTTGGCACAATGTGGCGTGTTGTGCATTAGCCTCCTAATGGTTTTCCCACAGGTTTGATGATCTCAGCTAAGGAGGTGGAGCGAGGCTAGACGCAAAAAGAGACCAGAGCGGCGCTGGAATGAAGGTGAGTAAAATCACTTTCACTTAGCTGACTCGTAGGCTGGGTGATAAACTAGGTGGTTTTCACAGCTATTGATAAATGTTTGTATTTCTATTACTATAGTGTTCCTTTAAAGGACCTACTGAGTTTATAGGCTAGATATCAGATCTGTATGTTACTCTCTCTGGTGTTCAAGAGCACTCTGTCTTTACCAGCAGATATTGCAAAATAAGCTGCATATTGTTAAAACTTTCTCAGATTAAGAAACCTAGACCAGTTCTCCCAGTTATGATTGCATATTGTCTAAACTAGATTCAGATATGTTTTATGTGTTTAAATAACCATCTCTTAATCAAGATCAAACAATTGTGTTTATAATTACAATACATATATTTTTTTTAATACATTTTAGTAGAGAATAAGACAATATGTCTGCAAATCGGCCTACTGGAGGAGGAGACCAGATTAAATCGGTCCAGGCAGGAAATGGGGCAGTACATTTTGGACAGGTGAGTGGAAGAGGCTGGCATAGTGTTTGCGTGTATAAAATGTTTATAGATAGTTATGCCCAGGGCTTGCCTAGGCCCAAGAGCAAGATACTGCCCCACCCACCAAAACTTCATCCAAAGTAAACACCCACACAGTATCTCACCCACATTTATTATAACATTAGATAAAGCTTTTCATAATGCACTTTCCACCACAGAGGGTTATTCACTTAACTCAAAATTTTAATGAATAAAGGCTAAAATTTCACTGGTGGCTATCATTTCTCCAAATCTATTATGTTTCCTAAATTGGAGATTGCCTTTTTTTTTGGGGGGGTATAAAAAATGGTAAATGCCACGCCACATTATGTGCCAGTGCCACCTGTGTCCAAGGGATGCACCCTGACTCCTTAAAGGGACACGCTAAGCACCAAAACATCTTTAGGTTATGAAGCAGGTTTGGTGTACAGATCATGCCCTTGAAGACTCAATTCTCTGTAATTTTAGAAATTAAATCAGTTTGTTCATGCAGCCCTAGGTAAACCTCCCCTGGTTGAGAGTCACACAATCTCTGTACAGACTTCTTAGAAAAGTTTAGTTTCCCTAATAGCTTAGTGTGTTTAATTTAGAATGTATTATGTCTTAAAGTTTGTAACTGGCTAGAGCTTGCAAGTGCCTTCTTTGTGTGATTAAAGATTAATTAACAGAGCAGAAGATCAAAACTTATTCTATTTTTTTTTTAATGGAGGTTGTTAGTCATAGCCAAGGGAGGTGTGACTATGGTACAGAAACAAGTGATTTCACTTGTAAATGGCAGAGAATTGAGAGAGACTGCAGGAACAAGGTCTATACACCAAAACTGCTTTAACAAGCAAAAGTTGTTTTGGTGCCTACTATTTTATTTTAATGGCTGTCTATGGATATGCTTGGTAACACTCTGCAATTGATTTTGCTATTCACTAACAAAAAAAAAAGTATATATATTTTTTTTTAGTCATATTCCCTACGTTCCTGATTTGTTCTAGACTAGAAGAATATAAGGTGTAAGCAGAGGCAGCTTTTTATAGTAAGCCTTTAATTATTAGACTACTGAGACACTGACTTATAGCAGTACTATGTGGATGTAGCACAGACTTTACTTGATATATAGTTTGCTATTATTTGACTTATGAAAAATACATGCAATTTAGATTTATTTTTTTGAGCAATGCTTTTTCCACTATATTTGATGCGTTTACCATAAAGAATCAATGGAGGTGTTTCTCAATGATATTTGTGTGAAAAATCAGCACATTTTTATGACCGTGATATAATGTGCCTTTTGCTAGAGAGAAATTGGGGAAATGTGATGAAGAAATCTTGGGTGTGAGTTCTCACAAATATTACACCACATGAAATTACAAATTAGCCAAAGTACTATCTTATCACAAAAAAAAGTACATATTCAGTTTTGCGTGACACATTCTTTCGGTTCTAAATTGAACTGGCAATCTGAATTGAAAATTGAGAGGGAAATAGCTAAAGTTGCAGATTGGCTGTTTCAAATTTGTCTCATTTGTGTTTTTTGTTTTTTTTAATCTACTACAATTCATGGTTCGGCTAAATTCAATTCTTGCAGGAAATATAAACAGATATCTAATTCCCGGTAGTTAGAAGCTGACCATAAGCCCTTTTGCTAGGGACACAAGTAGGAAATCAAGGTTCTCCTATAGAATTCATTCATAAACTTAAAATGATAGTGTAAAATCTCATAACAGTGTAGTGCCATTTTGGTGAAAATGACAGCGTACCTTCAAAGTATCTTTTTATATTAACTTTAACAATAAATGTAAGGAATATAAAAAATAAATCAATATATAACTTTCTCTGTTGCCAAGGATGCGTTTCTCCACAATCTGGGCTTCCTCAGCTAGGCAATCCAAAGAGAAAGTTGGTAGGTCCTTCATCCTACGGCAAATGGAACTATACTGTTAGGAATACAGGTTTGTATTATTTAAACTGTAGAATCCCTTTATATTATGTAACCCGATTGCTACACCATAAAGCAATACAGATTGTGGACTTGCCATTTTCTGATAATACACCAAGATATATCCATTATCAACTTGTACTGACATTTCCTACCTCTCCTATTCCTTGTGATGTGGATTCTGTGCATGGTCAAGCCTGTTTAAATGAGCAGAAATGCATAAGTATAACTTAAGACATTTGTCTTTCATGAATGAAGCTATTCACTAGTGCTGAATATTGGATAAAACCCAACTGAACATGGGTTACTGGATACACATAATGTTGCCACTGAAAGCAGTAGGGGATTTAGGATTTGTTGGGTGAACACTTCCAAGTCCCTGCAAAAGCTGCAGTTTTTCATCAAGTATGGGGAATTTGAAAATCGATTTGTGCTTGTAAGATGGGTTAGATACAGCCTTCTAATGTGAATCATTCTTTTATTACAGCATCAGTATACTGCTGAAGAATACCAAGCTGTCCAGAATGCTCTGCGTCAGAAGCTGGGTCCTGAATACATCAGCAGCAGACAGGCAGGAGGAGGACAGAAGGTAGGACATGGCAACCTGACAGCTTTTTAAAGCAGTGAGTGATCATCTATATCAACAGTTGAACAAGCATTCTTGGATATGTACAGTCCACTGGTAGGGAATGACCATGGATCTAAGGGATAAATTAGTTTTTGTGTGTGTATATATATATATATATATATATATATATATATATATATATATATATATATATATATATATATATATATATATATATAATTATTATTATTTTTTTTTTTAACTTGTGGCACTAAAATAAATGGACACTGACTGATGGTTATTCTGGGTGAGCTCCAAAGATTGTGTATGGAGATGGGAGAAATGTGTGGAAGGACAACCATCACTGCAACACTCCACCAATCTGACCTCTATAACAGACTGGCCAGATTGAAACCTCTCCGCACTGCAACGTACATGGAAAGAACGCTTGGAATTTGCAAATAAGCCTCTAAAGTACTCTGTGTGTGAGAAACCAGATTCTCAGAGCTTATGAAATATAGTTTGGCCTTAATGAAAAGCTTCATGTCTGAAGGAAACCAGGAACTGCTTATCACCTGGGCAATGTAGTGTGGCGATGATAAGCAGTTCCTGCATCGTGCTTTGGGGGTATTTTTTTAGCAGCATATACTTGGAGACTGGTCAGTGTTGAAAGGAAGCTTAATGCAGCAAAATACAGAGATATCCTTATTGAAATCATGGTCCAGAGTGCTCAGGACATCATTCTGGGTTGAAGGTTCACCTTCCAACAGGACAATCACATTAACCCCTTAAAGGACCACTCTATGCACCCAGACCACTTCAGCTTAATGAAGTGGTCTGGGTGCCAGGTCCAGCTAGGGTTAACCCATTTTTTTTTTTTTATAAACATAGCAGTTTCAGAGAAACTGCTATGTTTATTAATGGGTTAAGCCTTCCCCCAAATCCTCTAGTGGCTGTCTCATTGACAGCCGCTAGAGGCGCTTGCGTGATTCTCACTGTGAAAATCACAGTGAGAGCACGCAAGCGTCCATAGGGGGCACCCTCAGGGCACTCTAGTGCCAGGAAAACAAGTATGTTTTCCTGGCACTAGAGTGGTCCTTTAAGGACCAAACTTCTGGAATAAAAGGGAATCATGACATGTCACACATGTCATGTGTCCTTAAGGGGTTAAGCACACAGCCAAGACAATGCAAAAGTGGCACATCTGTGAATGTCCTTGAGTGGTCCAGCCAGAGCTGGGACTTGGACTTAATCAAGCATCTCTGGAGAAACCCCAAATTGGATTGTCCCTATCCGATCTGCAGAGATGAATGGAAGAAAATACCCAAACCTATGTGTGCTAAGCTTGTTGTATCATACATGGAAAGTCTTGAGGCTGTAATAGCTGTTAAAAGTTAAAGGGACACTCCAGGCACCCAGACCACTTCTGTTCATTGGAGTGGTCTGGGTGCCAACTCCCACTACTCTTAACCCTGCAAGTGTAATTATTGCAGTTTTTCATAAACTGCAATAATTACCTTGCAAGGTTAACTCCACCTCTAGTGGCTGTCTACTAGACAGCCACTAGAGGTCACTTCCTGGTCCATAGCACAGGAAACCTGTGCTAGAGCATCGCTGGACGTCCTCACGCTGTGTGAGGACCTCCAGCGTCGCTCAAAACCCCATAGGAAAGCATTGAAATTATTTTTCAATGCTTTCCAATGGGGAGACGTAATGCGCATGCTCGGCATTGGCGCGCATGCGCATTAGGTCTCCTCGGCCGGTGGGCGGGATCAGTCTCGCCCACCGGCCGACGCAATGGACAAGAGGAGTGTCGCGGAGGAGGAGACAGCGACGAGGGACATCGCCGCTGCCTCAGGTAAGTGACTGAAGGGGTTTTCACCCCTTCAGTAACCGGGGATTGGGGGGTGGGAGGGAGAGGGACCCTCCAGTGCCAGGAAAACAGATCGTTTTCCTGGCACTGGAGTTTCCCTTTAACTAAGTAATACGGGTCGGAATCCTTATTTCAATTTGTTATATCAGTTATTTCTGTTTTTATTGTCAATGCTGTCAAAATGTGATCTTAACATTATGGGGTATTGAGTGTAGACTGATCTGATAATTGAAACAATTGTAGCATTCGGCTTAAAAATGTGAAAAACAAAAATGTAGTTTATTTACTTTCTGAATGCACTGTAGATCACAAATTGTTATAACTACTTAATACCCTGTCCTAAATCCATGTCTTACTACTTTGTACAGCTGTTAAAACGAATAAATTTGCATTAAAGGGACACTGTAACCACCATAACCACTACCGCCTAATACAGTAGTTCTGCGCCATAGAGACTGTCCCTGCAGCCTCAGCTGTGTAAGCACTACCTTTTTCTGAGAACCTCTGGTGGTTGTCACTCTTACAAAACCTAGAATGGTTTCCTGGGTTTGGTCCTACAAAGATTGCAGGACCAATTTTTTTTTTTTTTTTTTTCCATGCTAGGCACACGTGTATTTGATATGCAGAACATAACAGTTTAAGATCTTCTTAGCTAGGGTTACACATGTTTGAACATAAAAGGCATGTTTTCATGCAATGCATATCAAATAATAATCAAAGTGCTATATTTGAATCAATAAAGACATTAGTGTGAATGTACTTGCATACATCCAATTCCCCTATTGCCAGCCAAGTCCAGTTTGTTCAAACACACACACAAATGTGTATGAGATGTACACAGGCACAGAAGATGAAATAGATACCAGATTACTATTTGTATTTTCAGCTATTTTTGGAATACATCCACACATTCTGGTTTCTTCTACACCAGGTTGTCATGAAAATCAGATACTATTTTTTAATTTTATTTAATTTTATTTTTTTTATTCTTTTTTTGTGATATGGCAGCATATCAATGAAGTCAACAATTTCAAGATGGACAAATGTTTAGGCAATATTCAGTGCAGATTCCAGCAAGAGCTCAAACTCCTTCTAGATACAGCATTTGATGATGGAGTTTTAAGTAGAGACGAGCATTCCTATATGTACGTGAAGAACCCAGTAGTATCTACTTTCTACGGCCTCCCCAAGGTACATAAGCAGTATCCCACCCTCACAGCGAGACCGATTGTGTCAGGCTTTGGTAACCTTACAAGTAGGGCCAGTCTATATGTGGACAGAATATTACGATCCTTTGTACAGCAATTACCATCATATTTGAGGGACACTAAGGACACCCTCAGGTGCCTAGCCACTGTGACCATACCTGAGGGAGCACTGCTATGTAGCCTTGATGTGGAGGCCCTGTATTCATCCATCCCCCATCAAAGTGGAATTAATCATGTGAAGTATTTTTTGTACACTAGGGGACAGGAACATCAGAAACACACATTTGTGCTCGATCTCCTGTTCTTTATCTTAACCCACAACTTTTTTCTCTTCAATGGGAAGGTCTACCACCAGGTGCAGGGTACAGCTATGGGGACTCCTTGTGCCCCGTCTTATGCTAATCTGCACCTTGGGTGGTGGGAGCAGTGTGTGGTTTTCTCTGATCATTTTAGGGAATATACGCACAATATATTCCTTTTGAGGAGATATATTGACGAAATCCTTGTTGTCTGGACCGGCACTAGGGACTCTTTTTTATAAACTTTGTTCAGGAATTGAATATTAATGACCTTAATCTGAGGTTCACGGTTGAGATAGGTGGATCATCACTCAACTTTTTAGACTGTACCTTTACAGTGTCACCTGAATCTATTGTACAGACTACCCTATATAGGAAAGCCACTTCAACTAACACGATGCCGAGGTGGGAAAGCCACCATCCAATCTCTCTTAAAAGGGGAATCCATGTCGGGCAGGATCTCAGATTGAGGAGGAACTGCTCAACCATAGATGAGTTTATAGTTCAGGCCAATGTGCTTAGAACTAGATTCAAGGAAAGGGGTTACCTCATTCGTTGCTTGAAACAGGCTTATCAGAGAGCACTCTTGAGTGATCGGTCAGAACTTTTGAAAGACAAGATCAGTCCCCCAACAACAGAACAGATTAGATGCGTGGCTAATTTTGATGCAGGTTGGTACCAGGCTAAGAGTATTTTGAGCAGATTTTGGCCCGTTCTGGCACATGACCCCCAACTTAGGGAGGTAGTTACACCACGTGTCTCTCTAACAGCACGCAGGGGGAAGAATCTAAAAGAGCTATTGGTACCTAGTCATCTTGCCAACAGAAAGGAGCACATGAACTGGCTAACTGTTCACGGGACATATAAATGCGGTCATTGTGTGGCGTGTAGATATGTGACCAGAGACAATTCTTTAATTGTAATACCAAGGGGGTGATTTATCTTCTCATTTTTGAGTGTGGACTGAGGTATGTTGGAAAGACCATCCGACCTCTAAAAAGGAGGATCATGGAACACGTCCATTCAGTCACATACCCCAGAGACACTCCTGTAGCGAGACATATGAAGGTTTGCCATCATGGTTCATCACAAGGTCTGAGGTTTGCAGGGATTGAACAAGTCTCTCTGGGTAGGAGAGGTGGGGATTTAGATCGAGCCCTCCTCAGGCGTAAATGCTTTTGGATTTACAGATTTGATACCCTGTCTCCCAGAGGTTTAAATGAAGGTTTCACCTTTACTTCCTTCATCGAGACTTGAACTGTGTTTGTGTATCATGCCTTTTAATTGGAGAGATATGAGACTGCTTGTGTAGGTTATTTATTCTGCATTCCTCACTTTTTATCTTTATTTTATTTTCTTTGTGTGGATTTAGGTTGTACAACCAATGTCAACAGTGTCCTCTTAGTCTGTCTTTAGTGCGTCACAAAGAGTAACGGGATCTGGCTAGGCTACTGATTGTTTATCCAATAAGATGGTACTCCTTATTATGTCTACCACCTTTATGAGCCCTTATTTTTATCATTGGCTCATTTAGTATCTAGTCCCAGGGAGTTTGTCCTTTAATGGGTATAGTGTTGTTTCCAAGGCACCTTCCCCCTCCTTTTTGATGTAGGGGTTGTTTCATTAGAAGTCATGGAACTACCTGTTGACACCCAGTACCTCGGTACCCATATTGTTGGATGGGTATTCCTTGTAACCTTGATACTGAGGTGTCACTGTAGTTGCCGGAATTGATTGCAATTGATTTCCCTTGGATCATACTGACAGTGTTAGCTCTATCCCTCTAAGATCCTGCTGCTATATGTGTTTTATGCCATCTAGACCTGTAGGGAGCGGGCATCTCATGGATTGTGCCATGGTCTCTAGATCCTATTATTACTTGAGTGGTACGCCACTTAGCCCTGCTAGGACAAGGTACCTCACGGGTTAATTTCCAGCTAGGTTACTCACCCGTGGGGACCGAGCAACCAGACGCCATACGGGTTAATTTCCCGTTAGGGTCTGTGCCCGTTGGGATTTCACAACCAATGAGATGCTGGCACTTTTTCCTACCCAGCTTGAAAAAGACCTTTCCGGTCGAAACGTTGCGTTGCATTCTGCCACAATAAAACTGCCTACGGCTTGAAATTGGAGTGTCTGTGAGTTTTTCTTCTTGGATTATTGTCCTGGGATTGCTGGTCCTGCTCTGGAGCACCCTTGGCCGTTGGGATTGAGTGCGGTTCTCACCATTTACTCTAACCAATGAGATACTGACACGTCTTCTGGGGGCGTGGTATATGCCTCCTGTCAGTGTACGGCAGGAATTACGGATACACGCCCCCAGCACCGATTGGTTCTTGACTCATTTAAATGACAGACGAATCAGGGAACGTCTAGAGATTATTGCCTCTGATGAAGGCGCTAGTGTAAGCGCTGAAACGCGCGTCAGACTTATTATAGGCAGGCTACAGCTCATTCTATTTGCTACCATTATTTTTCTCCAGGACGGGGCATACCAGGGCATTTACTAGGGGGTACAGTTCTGGGCCAGTGTAGTGTCCTATAAGGACGATCGGACCTTTAGGACGGGGCCAGCTGATCCAGTGTTATAGGAGGCAGTTTAGGAGTCTACACTTCTAGTCCTGTACTCTGCTTCCTTCCCTCCACGCTCCCATTTTGGCACTCAGTTCTAGTTATAGCCGGTACTGCTTAGCGTTACACTAGGCACTTGGCTTCTAGTTCTGCATTTTTTGTTACTCTAGTGTCAGCTATTGGGAGGGATTTAGTGTTGGCTTGTTTCTCCTTTTGTCCGACGGCTACTAGATTTCAGTAACTTTGTTGCTACTCAGACTCCAGCCCACGGATATGAGATCTGCGGCTCTGGGGTTGCTGCCACAGTGTTTCCATCTAGTTAGATATTATTTATGTCATTTCTAGCAGAACCCTTTGTGTTACAATTTTGAGGGGGTTATATTCTTACTCCCTGGTGGTGTGTCCTCAGAGTTATATAGTGTAGCAGATGAGCTATCAAGTGGGAGACCAGTATATGTTTTCTCTAAACCATTGGGATATTATCCATTCAGCTCGAGTGGCTGATCTAGCAGGTCTCTCCCTTAACTGCCTTATTTTTCTTTTTTTGTTTTTCTCACTTATTTGTTCACTGGTGTATGAATCTATTATTCCTGATTTTAATGATTTAATAAAAGTTATTTTTTATATATACAGTTAGCAGTGGTAAACCTACTATGTTCCATAGGGGCTTTATGCTCCTGAGGTACTTTTCTTTTCTTTCGTTTTACATAATATTCAGTGTCTGAAATTCCATCACTAATTGAAAATATTTCAAAACTTGACACACAAAATAACATGACCGTTGTAGTCCCAGCTATAAAACCGTAAACTATATATAATATATATTCATGTCATGCATCTCCCCTCTCTTCCCCACATACATTCTCTTCCTCGTCAACGCCTACAGTCACGCATCTCAGCACCCAGTACTGGAGTCGTTCACTATGACATGCCCGGTCCCCATACATTATCAGACTGCTCTCTATCCTTGAGTTAGTCATGTACCCACTCATATTCACAAGTCCCACTCTATACCAGTCGTACGACTCTTTTATGTGTTGTGGCAACAAGCTGTAAATATAATTAGACTCTTTAGCTGCACAATAAGGAGACAGAATTTATTCACTAGGCCTGTGTTGCTCCATAGAGTATCTGTTAGTCTCTGCTAAATAGGTAACCTATATGGGTACAGAATGTCATCTGAACCTCCAAGAGCTGTTATATGAACCGACATGCTGTGTAGTGTAAGTCTAAGCTATGTCGTCTCCCCTCTCCCCTGTACATGCTGTGGTCCTCACTTTCACTCTTGCTTACTCGTCACTCGCACTTCCTGATCATTCCTCGTGTCTCAGGAAAAGTCAATGTAGTAAAAATATTGGGCATGAATTTTTTAATGACAAGCTTTTGGGAGAACCTCCCTTTCTCAAGTCTGAAGCATTTCTGAGCAAGACGAGACACAGAATCAATACTTCCCCTTTCTTTCCCCTTTCTTTTTTTTTTTAATTCTTTATTTTTGCGTGCATTAAAGTAACATTGATGTATTCATGGCCACAACGGCTCATATTCAACATGTCAAACAATTATAACATAGATGGCTGTCATATCATAGCACTGTTTTATAATATAGGGTTAACTCTAGAGGAGAAGGTCTGTGTTGGTAACATTAATGCCCTTGGTGAGGGTGAGGTGTGCCCGATGCTACTCTCTATTTATTTAACTGCCCTATAGGGCTACCCCTTCGCCTTGTATGAAGTAGTCGTTCTCTGAGTGGTTTGCAGTGTTTCGGCGGGGGGGGGGGATTAGGGGTGTCGTAGTGCAATGCGGGTTACATGATAACGCTGCTAGACGGGCTTCTGCAACCCTATCTGGGTATTCATGGTATGAGTATGGCAGTTTGCCCATTCTAGGTGTGTTATCCACTAGATGCTGCGGCTATACAGTGGTGGCTTCGTCGGGTCGCTATGTATGGGCATTACATAAAACACAAATGAAATAAATGAAGTGTCTAAGGAAGTAATAAAGGGAACCATTATATAAAACATTAGAAAAAACATTATATAAAAAAAAACAACAAAAAAAAACATTAACAAAAGTTAGTGGTTCCGCTGATTTTTTAGTCTCTGACTGTGTGAGACGGTCCGTCTACGTGGATGGTGGAATGGAAAGTGAGGGAAAGTCCATGTAGGTTGGTTCGCTGGTGATTCTTCAAGTGGGGGATCCACCTGGGGAGGCCCTGGGAGGGTTCCGTGGGGTAAAGTCCCGGATAGTGTCGGGGTTCAGGTGGGCTATGCTCCGTCTGGGTGCCGGTGCTGCTTGTAAGATACCTGTTGCTTGTAGATGGGTTTCCAGCTCCAGCTTGTCTTGCGCCTTGTATATGGTCCCATTGAGGGTGAAGGATACAGCACGAGGAGTGCCCCATTTATAAGGTATGTCCTTGGCACGCAAATGATGCAAGAGGGGTTGTAGGTCTTTTCGCCAGGCTATTGTGGTCCTGGTCAGATCTGGGAACGCCGTCAGCGATGCCCCTTCAAACTTTAGAGGGGTTTTGCCCCGCAATGCAGTCGCAAGCGTGCTCTTGTCAGCCAGTGTCTGGAACCGCAGGATGAGGTCTGCCGTCGCTGCTGTCGGTGCCCTGGGTGATTTCGGCAGCCGAAACATGCCGTCAATTTTTATTGATTTTACTCGCTTCGGCGGTAGTAGTACTTCCAGCAGGCGCCTAACGTAGTGAGGTAAGTCATCCAGGCCTACAGACTCCGGCACCCCCCTCAGCTTTAGGTTACACCGCCTTCGCTGGTCCTCCATGGTGTCAAGCCTGTTGTTCCTTTCCTTCCCCTTTCCTTCCCCTTTCCTTCCCCTTTCCTTCCCCTTTCCTTCCCCTTTCCTTCCCCTTTCCTTCCCCTTTCCTTCCCCTTTCCTTCCCCTTTCCTTCCCCTTTCCTTCCCCTTTCCTTCCCCTTTCCTTCCCCTTTCCTTCCCCTTTCCTTCCCCTTTCCTTCCCCTTTCCTTCCCCTTTCCTTCCCCTTTCCTTCCCCTTTCCTTCCCCTTTCCTTCCCCTTTCCTTCCCCTTTCCTTCCCCTTTCCTTCCCCTTTCCTTCCCCTTTCCTTCCCCTTTCCTTCCCCTTTCCTTCCCCTTTCCTTCCCCTTTCCTTCCCCTTTCCTTCCCCTTTCCTTCCCCTTTCCTTCCCCTTTCCTTCCCCTTTCCTTCCCCTTTCCTTCCCCTTTCCTTCCCCTTTCCTTCCCCTTTCCTTCCCCTTTCCTTCCCCTTTCCTTCCCCTTTCCTTCCCCTTTCCTTCCCCTTTCCTTCCCCTTTCCTTCCCCTTTCCTTCCCCTTTCCTTCCCCTTTCCTTCCCCTTTCCTTCCCCTTTCCTTCCCCTTTCCTTCCCCTTTCCTTCCCCTTTCCTTCCCCTTTCCTTCCCCTTTCCTTCCCCTTTCCTTCCCCTTTCCTTCCCCTTTCCTTCCCCTTTCCTTCCCCTTTCCTTCCCCTTTCCTTCCCCTTTCCTTCCCCTTTCCTTCCCCTTTCCTTCCCCTTTCCTTCCCCTTTCCTTCCCCTTTCCTTCCCCTTTCCTTCCCCTTTCCTTCCCCTTTCCTTCCCTCCCGACTTTCATTAAGATCATAAAATTTTATGGTGACTGTTAGTGCTCCCGGCCACGTAATTTTGCAGCCTGAATGCAAGGTATTGTAGAGATTACATAAATCACTGCAGAAATATACACGTAGAATTTTAAATCTATATAAATATATATTTAAATTCTACATGTATATATATTTATGTAAATTGTTTACAGAATTAAGTGATTTTATTAATTACAATTTGATGGACCTGCCTGATGACCCAGGCAGCAAGTCAACAGAATTTAATTTGCAAGCTCTATATTTAACCTTGTAACTTTCCAAGATACCAAATAACCTGTACATACTGCTGCAATGAGGTAGCCTGCTGAGTCTCTGTTTCATACGTCCCTTCGGTTGTTTCATGTCTGGGCTGTGTGAGGTCCATCCTGATGAAGGGTTGCCCTCGAACACCACCTGGCCGGTCTGATGCGAATGTTCCCCACACTTTCTGGCTGAGCATGTTCGCGCCTCATCTCTCCGGCCCATCCCAGTGTGAGCACTTGAGGAGTGAGGGCAGCCGGGAGGGAACGGTCCGCGATTTGTCCGCTTGCCAGCGTCTCTCAGGGGGATTGGTAGGTGTGCCTCAGCCTCCCCTGCTATAGCTTTGGTAAGCTTGTGTCTCGTGAGGCGGGAAGATCAATGTCCTCTCTGGAGTAGGCTGTTGGGTGCGTGGCTTCCGCCATTTTATGTGGAGACCCCAGGTGTATGTTGCAGAATGATGGCGTTGTGGGGCTTCAGAGTTGCGGTAGCGGTGGGGGCTGCAGGGTATACAGGTATATAAAGCTTTGGGAGTCCAGCATTGCACACCCAGGCAGGGTAGTGGCCATCCATTCGACTAACCGCCCGAATAAGCCTCATCTGGGTAGAAGTATGTCCCTCCAAGGGACTAAAACACATTGTGCAAGCCTCGCCTCGAGGCCAGTACTTCTTTGGGTATAGGACCACAGTTTCCAGTCGTTAGGTGGGTAGACGATCGGCTTTGGTAGGCTGATAAGTCGAGATATTTCAGGAGCTGTTCTTGCATGCGGCCATTCAGCATGGCAGTCAGGCCCCCCCCCCCATATTAAATTATGTTTTATGTATAAACATTTCTCCTGAACAAAATGATATATCATAAGTGTGGATGCACTTAATATGAAAGAGAAAATTATGATTGAACAGACATATAGCGCAAATTTCAGGCTTTGTGTTGATTAGAACTTGTACAATTGGCTTTGTCCTTATTTGTTCCCCCTCATACTAGTTGTATATTTCATATCACGGTTTTTCACTAATGTGTAACTTTTCTTGAATTCCGAGTGAATTTCTAATTTTAGGCCAAAAATAACCAGATTTTCAATTTTAGTTTTTTGGCCTGAAATTTGACATTCAGTTTGACTTTCTAACCGATTACTTAGTTCGTTATTTTTTCTCCCCCACAGGTGTGTTACATAGAAGGGCACAGGGTAATCAGTCTGGCCAATGAGATGTTTGGATACAATGGTTGGTCCCATTCCATAACTCAGCAGAATGTGGGTGAGTGCCAACATTATTCTGTAGAGAGTTGTCTGTGCGAGCATTATGTGATCTGTATAACTGCTTCTTTTTTTCTCATGGCAGATTTTGTGGACCTGAGTAATGGCAAATTTTACGTGGGGGTGTGTGCATTTATCAAAGTCCAACTGAAGGTGAGATATATTGCACGTTATCTTTGCCGGTTTATCACACAACCCACCTTGAGTACTGAAGTTGTATTTAACCGATGGACAGTGATGGACAAAGTAACATCTGAGAATGGTTGGTATACTGCAGCAATGCATGCTGGGTTAAATGATCAGCGTTCTAGTCCACCTGAAGCAATGAGACTGGCTACATGGGAAATTAAAAAATAATAATTGGTAACTATTTCTGTTCCCTGTTTAGATCTTTATCAGTTTTTCAAGGTATAGCACAGAACTGGACAGTCCAGGCCCTTAAATCACTTCATTATTTTTTTTTTTTTAAATTCATTTTACAAAAAGTGCAACTTTCAATAGCCTAAAAGGGCTGAAATACTGGCTAAGCCTGGTGCTTAAATTTAGCAGAAGATAGACAACATTACCGAACAGAAGGGAAAGCACTCGTGGGTCTTTCACCTCGAGAATCAGCAATATATGTGTCCAAGCATAGGTACTATCTGTGCTTGGTTAAGCTTTAGAGAGAGTGAGTGGGTCCTTGGTGTGGCATATTTTGATTTGTATGTGATCATTCATACTGCCCTATAATCTTTAAAGGGATACTATAGTCACCAGAACAACTACAGCTTAATGTATTTGTTCTGGTGAGTATAGTCTGTCCCTACAGGCTTTTTGCAGTAAGCACTGTATTTGAGAGAAAATGTAGTGTTTACAGTATAGCCTAGGGACACCTCCACTACTAGAGGAGCTTCCTGTGGAAATGCTGCACACTATGCAGCACTGACATTCAGTATCTCCACCCTCTGTATTGTGACACTGAACTTTCCTCGTAGAGTTGCATTGATTCAATGCATCTCTATGAGAAGATGCTAATTGGCTAGGGTGGCATTTGGCTCCACTCACAGCCCATCTCCTTAGCTGAGATCATCAAAATTGACAAACACAGCCAATTTCAATGCTTTCATATGCACTTCTGATGATGTCAGCCAAGGAGTCAGATCAGGGACAGGGCCAGCACTGGAATAAAGGTAATTTAATTTACTACATTTAGGGGGGATGAGGGCAGTAGGACTAGATCGTGTTTTAACACTTTAGGCTCAGGAATACATGTTTGTGTTCCTGACCCTTTAGTCTTTAATTATATATTTTTTCCACACATACTGAATGTGAGTCCTATACAAAAACTGTTGATAGTAGTGAGTGTTCGTGTAAGTGTATGTATGTGTAATTGAAGCACCCTACAGTGTCTTTAATGTTTGTTATACATTGTTTTATGATGATGTAGACTGTCATTGCTCTTTAAGGGGTTCAGAAAAGTAATTTGTCAGGAATAACCAGGAAATAGAATGGCATGAAAAGCTAAATTCTATTAATCATCACATAATCTGACTGTATCCTATCCAGGATGGCTCCTACCATGAAGATATAGGTTATGGTGTCAGTGAAGGTCTGAAGTCTAAAGCTCTATCATTGGAAAAAGCTCGGAAAGAAGCAGTCACTGATGGATTGAAGAGAGCACTCAAGTAAGAATAGTCCTAGTCACTGTAAATCTGTTTCTTACTGCCCTCCATAGATTTTGTATCCAGAGACTGCCAGATAATCTTAAGTTGCACAATATTAATTACCCCCTTCCCCCAAACAATAAAATGATTTGTCTGCATCCGCTCCTTACAATTGCCCCTTCAGAGTTGGCAATTGGATTTAGCTGAGCAGTGAGGAGCAATTTAGTATATTGTAAATTGAGAAGTTACAGCAATGTCGGATAGATTTGCTCTTGAATATTTAATTCTGTAGTCAGAGCTCTGTATGGATGTTGTATGTGTAATGTTTCACTATGAAATGCTGCTCAAACGGAGGTTAACCCTCCCCCCCCTCCCCCCTCCTGCTCCCATGGTGTTATAGGGACCCATTAGCGAGTTTAGAACTAGAGTTCTAACCGGTTAATGTCAACTCTGTGTATATACGTATACACAGAAGTACATTCATTGGCTGAGATCAGTCCGTTGATGCTCTCAGCCAACGAGAGGCTGTCAGTATGGACTTCTGCAGGTGTGCAGAAGCAGGAAGTACTCACTGACCACAGGAATACCCTCCGCTTCCAGCGAAGACCCAGGTGACGGAATACCAAGGCAAATCGGTTTGCCCCTTTACCAGGTAATTGGACCAGGGTACTCCTCATTGGGCTGTAGTGCTTATGATGCTTTAAGTAACCTTTGCACTCTTATCTTGCATATAGCTATTTACTTTTGTCGTTCTCTATAGATGCTTTGGGAATGCTCTTGGGAATTGCATTATGGATAAAGAGTATCTCCGTGCTGTTAACAAATTACCAAAGTTGGTGAGTGAAGCTGAACGATACTGTTATCAGGGGACCACAGATTGTTACATATGTGCAATTAGATCTCCAGAAAATGTTTTGTGACACTTCGTGGAGCCTGTTAGTTAAAGCAAGTACAAGCTTGATCATTAAAGGAACACTATAGTCACCTAAATTACTTTAGCTAAATAAAGCAGTTTTAGTGTATAGATTATTCCCCTGCAATTTCCCTGCTCAATTCACTGTCATTTAGGAGTTAAATCACTTTGTTTCTGTTTATGCAGCCATAGCCACACCTCCCCTAGCTATGATTGACAGAGCCTGCATGAAAAAAAACTGGTTTGACTTTCAAACAGATGTAATCTACCTTAAATAATTTTATCTCAATCTCTAAATTTAACTTTAATCACATACAGGAGGCTCTTGCAGGGTCTAGCAAGCTATTAACATAGCAGGGGATAAGAAAATCTTAATTAAACAGAACTTGCAATAAAGAGCCTAAATAGGGCTCTCTTTACAGGAAGTGTTTATGGAAGGCTGTGCAAGTCACATGCAGGGAGGTGTGACTAGGGTTCATAAACAAAGGGATTTAACTTCTAAATGGCAGAGGATTGAGCAGTAAGGCTGCAGGGGCATGTTCTATACACCAAAACTGCTTCATTAAGCTAAAGTTGTTCAGGTGACTATAGTGTCCCTTTAACTTTTTAGTTGGAGTTGGTATATCTAACCCATAGTGTGTTTCTTCCTAAAGTTAAACAGACATCAACAATATTTGCTTCTAGGACACAATGCTGTGTATTAGTGAATTGTGCTACCGTGTTCTTTGAAAAAAAATTCTCTTTCATTTATTATTTCAGCCGCAAGCAGAACTGGATCCTGCACTGACAAAGCGACAAGATTTTGACGCTTCGCTGGAAAAGGCACGTTTTAATGGCTATCTAATCAAACCGAAACCACCAGACAGACTTCATCTAGAACCAGTTGACAAGGAAACTCCTGAGATGAGTGAAAAATTACCCACCAAACAGCACCAACAGGATCACACCAGCAAGAACACAGAACAAAACAACACTAGTATAGGAGGGTATGTTTGGTTAAAGATCAGATGATACAGTTTCTTACTACTGATTAAGGAAGGCGTGATTCATTTTCATTCTAGTGGGAGAAACTCTTTGTTTCTGGAATCCATTTGACGGTGTGTATGCTGACACTCTTAAATAATGAATTAAGGCCAACTAGGGACAAAACTGATATTGCTAAAGCTCATTGAAAACTTTTCAATAGTACAGAAAACCACACATTCAATTTCATTTGATAAAATCAAAGTCTTAGGCCCTTTTCATAATTCTAAATCTGATTTCTTTGGTTGTCTTTATCCTATGTTAGTTTGCTTGTGTACATTCACACCTGCACACAATGTAAATGCACTGTTCAGAAAAGCTTGTTTAAAAGCTGTTTTTATGCATTCTACAACAAGTTTAGCCCAGCAGTTTCTGAAAAACTTCCTGTAAGCCTAGTCCCACAATTTACTGAATCACCCTTTCTAGCAGTGACTCTACCCACTACATAATACATTTAGCTACTAGCATCTCCTTCCTCAGTAACACATCTGATTTTATTTATTTATTTAAAACAAAAATGTATGCTCCCCTGTGTGCCCAAAATCCTACATGTTGACACATCTGCCCGGCATCACATCCCTCCTCCGAATGAACAAATCCAACCCACATAGAGAACAAAGACCCCCCCCCCCCCCCAACACACACTCCTCCTCAGAGCTGACAGGTTGGGTAAGGCCAAATCCCTCCCTGCATGTGTCTTCTAAACAGCGTTTCACAGTGTGGTTCACCATACAAAAATGGACTATTAAAATCACTGTTTAGTAGACATGCACAGGAAGGCAGGAATGATGTTAATCTTTTATTTAAATTTTTGAAAAAACTATTCATTTTTAGCTGCCAAAAATTCAGCATATAAATCAGGCCAAGATCAAATGCCTTTTAACTTGTTATAGTGCCCAGAAATTCTCTTTAATAAAATATTCTCAAATAACCTGTGGGTATTGTAATTGCTTGTCTTCAGCTCTGGACCTGCACTAGCTGGATCATCCATCCATCTGGAGATGGATGCAACGTACCAACGCAAACTGCGCCAGAAGCAGCTTCAGCAGCAGTTCCGTGAGCGGATGGAGAAGAGACAGCAGAGCAGCTCTCCAGACATAAATAGAGGAGGTAAAAAATCAGTCTAACATTTTTTGAGGTACAATGATGGGAATTAAAATCTAATTCTGTCCAACTGGTGATTCCTTATTTATTAAATTCATGACATTATGGGCAGAGTTAATAGTTGTTAAAGATGATAAAAACACAAGTCTTATAGCCTCATGTATTCACAAAAAATTAACTATGGCCTAGGAACTAGGCTTGTTTTGTAGCACGTTGGGCTGTGTAAAAGGAGTCAGTAGCTACTCTGAGCTGCTGAATTCATGCTTCCAGTAAGCTTCCCCATAAGCGATATCATGTATAAAAATTGTGAAAGCTGTGACTCTACAAAGTTTATTTAGATCGCTCACCAAGCTATACTATGTTCAGATGCCAGCCTTTCCATTTAGCTTAATTAATTAATAAATAGTGTCTTTTCCGAACTCTGCCATCCCTTAAAATCTACAAACCAATGTCTGTATATAGAGAACCTCTGAGGTTAGTAGGTTGGTTGGAAATGAAGATAAGCTGCTCTCAGTATAACGTTTGTAGCATTTTCATAACACACACATCTGCATTCTGAACCATAATGTTTAAATCAGCATGCGACTTCTGATAATTGTATAATAATATAATATACCAGTAATTAATTGGCATATAAACCATTCTGCCTTGGGTAATGTGTAAAAATTGAGTGACCAGTTTTAGTTGAGTAATACGGATACTTTCATTAGAATATTGTGAGGGATATACAGTAATCTGAACTTTTGAAAGCTAGCTATTTCATTTTGTGTAAGTTAGAGTGTGTTTTCCATCACAAGGATCTATAATAAAAATAAAAAAAATCCAAACATTGGTTAAAAGCTAATTTGAAACTTTGGTTATGGTCCTTTTAAAAAAAAAATATATATTTTTTTTACTTTTTCTAAATAAAAAGTGTTAAATAAACATAAGTAAAATACTGTCATAAATAAAATTAAAATGTATTAAGACTTGTGGCTGCCATCTAGTGGCTTGGTCTAGTTTTGCCACCTTCAAATGAACATTAAACACTAAAGTTACTTAACCCCTTAAGGACCAAACTTCTGGAATAAAAGGGAATCATGACGTGTCAGACATGTCATGTGTCCTTAAGGGGTTAATCTCTATTAATGATGGTCTCAGCAGCCCCGATGGCTGCTGTAGGAGCTTTGGCTAAGGCCCTAGCCATACCAAATCATACCAACAATGATTGTGATAGACTGAGAGTGTTTAGCTGAGTGTCTCAGCCAATCACGGTTACCCATCTCTGCTCATACTAATGTGGAGGCTTTAGCTGGAGCAGCACAAAGGGGCTGGGCTGCGGCACGTCAGTAGACACTTATTCAGTGTTAAACAATTCAAAAACAGTTTAACTCTGAAAGGACAGATTTTTATATTTAAAACATATTTAGTAATATTTATTTTTTTTACAGTGCATTTTTTGTTTTTTAAAAACAGTCCATTTTCTAACTTATTTTTTCTCCTGTATTTTTTCTTAGTGAGCGCACATACTCATATGGCCACCCACCACAGTCATAGCACTCCAGCAACTGTGCAGGGTGCATCTGTGCCCGAGGAGGAGCTTCTGGCAGGTGAGAGCAGGCATGATCACCTTCAGGATATAATTTAAACATCCATATTGCTCTATGGATGATCCAGGATGTGTGAATTTCCTGGCTAGCTAATAATACTCGTCCATGGCTCAGTGTAGTGCAGTCACTGTATTGTTTTTGGAAATTGTCTTGATTTATGTTATGCTTATATTTTAAAGTCATAAAATAAAATACAAAAGAGCACAACAGATTATTATTTTTTGTATAGTACCGACAATGGTGTTTTATATTAATTGGCAATAAACTACAGTTTAGTATTTCTTCCAAAAGAACAAGAATAGACTGAATGGGCACTGTATTACCAGGTATAAGAAATCTACCCAAAGTAATTCCTTACTGCCATACAGGATACATATGCTTAAACGTAAAGCTAAGGATATTGCTATTAATGTGAAGTAACTGTGCCATCTGAACATTGCTCCACACAAATAAATGTAAAGTAAAAATGAAAAATATTTTCTCTGGCAAATGCTATAATACACGTAGCTTCAATAGCCATTTCCAGCAGCCAATGAAAACACAGGATTTCCCCTTTTGAGCCGAGGAGCACTAAACATTTTACTCTGCAGGGGAAGATGAAATGCCGCGTTTAAACTGAATAATGCACACTGTTCCCCCAAGAAACCACAATATAGTTGTGACGTTTGTACGAAAAAATACACTGAAAATACACACTGACCAAACTAAAAACTTGCTTCAACATTCTAAAGGGATCTGGAGCTTGAGATAAAAACTGATAATATTAAAAGAAGAATGATTGGAGCTGCATTGGTAAAATTGGATCACATGGAACACCTCAAGGTCACTGATTATGATGCTGCATCATCATAAGCTTAACTGAGATTTGGTACCCCTAACTAACGGGTGGCAGAGTTTGGTGGGGAGGATAAGTTACTGCCATGTGTGGCGGCTCAGGCTTAACAAAACATTCAGCTACTAGGCTAAATGTGGAACTCCTGGTATACAAAACGAGAGGTAAGTAGAAAAATATAACAAAAAGGAAAAATCATTGTGAATAAAGGATATAACAGTGTTCTGCGTGTGAGTCTACTCTCCACCTCTTGGTACGATGGGGACTAAGTGATGTTATGTAGGGCCATTAGCTGTCAACAGCAACCACAGATGCCCAATGATGCAAGGAAAGTGGAGGCTTCATTGATGGAAGTGATTTTGAGGACAGTTCCATTCTGGGTGACAGAGAGAGCGTGGTGGTGACATCTGTATTCTGTGTTAGTGTCTCTGAGCCATTGAGTCAGTGGTTAGAGTGATTTCCTCCATTGTAGTGTGTATCTCATTAGGTCATTGTAGATAGTAAGATTGGAGGATTCAAACGTGTAACATGTTTTGCCCTTAAGAGCTGCCATAATTTGCCGCTTCTCCGTGAATGAGGAACATTGTGCAATGATGTTACGTGTGATGGTGATGGTGCTACTGAGGATTTATTTATGCGATAGGACCCATCCAAAATGTTCTTCCTGGCCTGGCTTGTAGGGAGAATTTATGCCATTACTAGACATAAGTTATTCGGCAGTTCTTCAATAGAGATGGCACCAGGAATCCCTCTTTAAGGTTGTGGCACCTGCTGTGGCCATCCAGCAAAGCTTCTTACATTGTGATGGTGTGTTTGGCCGACTGTAGCTGTTGCATGTTTTCTGTAGTGCAGACATACTTTGATGAATAATTTTTTATGTGAATAACAAAAGTGTATAATGACGATTATCAATAGTATATGTGAGGAAAATGACAATCAGCAGCAAAATTTCCCACTTATATCTGAAAACAAAATACCACAATGCTTAAGTGATGGACCACCACCACAAAAAACATCAAAGTGCGAGTGCAACGCTTAAAACTAATTCAGACTTACCCCTCTACAAATGTGGGGTAGTATAATCTCATTGACCTAAAAGAGAAGCAAAAAAGAATATAATAGTGCAACAAAGTTTAAAAAAGTGACATACATGTAAGCTTGTGGAATATATATGCTTACAATATTTTGAGCCTTTTGAAAGGTATGGCTTTGAACGTTCACGTGTTAGTGCCCTTCTGGCGGCAACTGTACCTCTTCTGATAGTCAGATCCTTTACCTGGAACCCATAGAATACTGGTCCAAAGTTTTTGCACACATTACCAGATAAGGAATGGCAATTCCCCCTTTATCCAACCCAAGGAAATAGGATATAAGGCCAAGAGCGTGGTTTGTAAAAAAATGTATATCCCTTTAACTAAACAAAAAATCAAAAATACATACAAAATCGGTTAGTTAAAATACTGCTGGCCTCTGAAACATGGGACCAGTATTCTATGGGCTCCAGGTAAAGGATAGACTATCAGAAGAGGTACAGTTACCGCCGGAAGGGCACTAACACGTGTATGTGTAAAAGTCTCAAAATATTGTAAGCATATATATATTCCACAAGCTTACATGTATGTTTTCCTGTTGGTGGTCCATCACTTAAGCATTGCGGTATTTGTTTTTATACTTTGATGAATGTCTAAAGTATCCTCCTCAGTGGCCTTGACTCTATCAGTAACTGTTTGGATGTCCGCTTTCACTACCGCAATATCTGCTGCCAATTGCTATTTTGTGTCCTGCAGGAGATTTTGAAAGACCATTTTAGTGGCAGGAGGTGCCCTTGTGCTGGCATTTGTGTTGGTGGTGGGCTGGTTGTCTGAATGTGGGGTATGAAGTACTGGCCTCCTGTCAGTCTTGGTCAACCATTTTGTTAGGCACATGGCCCTGAAAGAGAGCCTGCACTGTATATTCCTGTACATTGCAAGGCAGCCCAAAAACGTAATGTTTGCTTTCCTATTTCTCTCCATGTACCCTCATATTCTCTGGGGAAACAAAATGAAGGTGATGTCTTATCCTAGCTTCCAGAGCCTTAACGGAGTACCCTAACCATCATAACCACTACAAACCGCAACAGCTGTCAACATTTTACCCCCTTACCTGTGTCCATGCTGGCCTCAATTTTTCTTTGATGGTTCAGTGATGTGTTTCCAGCTTCAGAAGCTGGAGTTGTGGCGGTTAACATTCACTGGCTGAGAGCATCAGCTAACCACTCTCAACCAATGGCTTTCATTCTGTGCATGAAATGTTGTACAGAATTGACATTAACCTGTCTGGAACTAGTTCCCGGTTAACTGACGACACCCCTACTGGAGGTGGACACCTCCATCAGCAGAGGGATAAATTACTGTATGTGCAGTGCCTCAAAGCAAAATGAATCATAGAATCTGTGAATTGCTCTATTTGAGGTTTGTGGAACACTGACTCTATAAGTTCTGCCTTATATGCAGCTTAGTTCCTTGTAAAATATATATACACCAACTCCATCTTTAACAGATTTCTCTAGCAAGCTGAGGGTTTGTTAAACTGTGGGTCTGAAACACATTGTGGAGTTTGGCACTACACAGTGATCATTATCTCAAATTATTGTTCCAGATGACCCTGAGTTGTGGGATATCCCGTTAGATGGGGAAGTGGATCATATATCAAATAATACTTTACAGAATGCCCCCAGCTCTATCACAACACCACACAATACCCCGGGGCAGCATCAGATGTTGACACGAAGTAAGACCCCACAGCGGGTAAACAGCAATAACCAACTTGTTCGATCAGACACCTGGATTCAGAGACATGGAAATCAAAGATCAGGTATGTGCTTTCCCTGTACCTTGCTTAGTGTTGTTGTTACTGGAAACTCCTATCAAAAATAAAAAATAAATCTTTCTTTATCCACGCAAAGATTAGAGACAGGTTTAGGTTCCCCTACAAACTAACCAGTCTCAAAATGTTACTGACAACAATTCCTCTGTTACCAGTCAGTGGTTCCTACTAAGACCTTAGCTTTAGGTCACATAATATCTGTCGTTTTTTTTCTTACTGCCAGGTCGTACATCCTTTATACTTTAAATACACTGCTTTGAAAAGCTGCAATTGCAGGCATCTTTTCGATATCATCAACTCTCTCCTTCACCCATCTGAAACCCCCTTCCTCCCAAACTTACTTTTCAACTGATAGCTTTGCGTGCTACTTTATTAGCAAGAATTAAAAAATTAAGAAGAGAATTCTACCCTCTTTGCTCCTCTCTCTGGACCGTACCTTCCCTACCCTTCAGGCCTTCTCCCCAGCTACTGAAAAGGAGGTGCCTGCGCTGCTCTTTTCCTCTTGTCCCATCCTAAAAAGCCATCTCTAGACCCATCTTCTTCTTTCAACTATCGTCCCATGTACCTGCTCCCTTGTTCCTCAAAGCTTCTAGAAAGACTTGTCTTTACTCGCTTGCTTCCTCAATTCCAAATCTCTACTTGACCTTCTTTAAACTGGCTTCCATCCCCTTTACTCTACTGAGACTGCTCTGACTAATGTTACAAATGACATAATCACAGCTAAATCCAAAGACCACTACTCCGTACTAATTCTTCTTGATCCCTTTGACACTGTCGATCATGTCTTCCTTCTCCAAACTCTTCAATTCCTTGTTCTCTGTGACACTGACCTCTCATTGTTCTCCTTCTATGTCTCACAACGTTCGTTCAGTATCTCCTTTTCCAGTGACACCTCCTCCCCTCATCCTGTTTTGATTGGAGACCTATATCTTTTCTCCCCTGATCTCTCCCCCAAGGTCCTACAATGTGTCACCACTTGTCTTTCTTCAATCTCTGACTGGATGTCCTCCCGCTTTCTGAATCTCAATCTCTAAAACTGAACTTCTTAACTTTTCTAATCATACACAATCTCCTCTCTTACTTTCCCTGCAAGTTGATGGTACCTTAATCAGTCAATCCTTGCAAGCACGCTGTCTTGGTGTTATCTTTGATCCTGACCTCACCGTTGCACCTCATATCCAGTATGTTGCTAAAAACCTGTCAATTCCACCTTAAAAACATCCACCCATTTCTTACGCAAGATGTTGCCGATTAGCTTGTAAATGCTCTTGTAATCTCTTGCATGGATTACTGCAGGGCTTGACAAATCCCAGGCGCCAGGTTGCCACATTGACTAGAAATTTCGCCCTGGTGCCTGGGAATTGCCAGCTCTGTAGTTTATGTGGCCGCCGTGAGAGCTTTGAAGGCAGCCGCCCTGGGGAGCATGAAGGTGGTGCGCGATTGAGCAGCTCACTTGCGCTGTTTAGTGATGTCGGGAGCCGGAATATGATGTCATTCCGGCCCCGGCATCATTACATAGCGCGCACAGGGAGAAGAGAGAAGCTGCAGGAAGATTAGACAACAGCCCCACTGGACCCCAGGTGAGTTGGTTTGAATTAAAAACTAAAAATGTGATTGTGTATGTGAGCCTATCAGTGTGTGTGTGCGCGCGCTGATTATAGTGTGTTAATTTCAGAATGTGTATGTGTGCGTCTGTCAAGACTGTGCGCATGCGCGCCTGTCAGACTGTGTGTGTTTAAGTACCTTCCTGCTCTGATCACACGAGTAAGGTGTTTTTACTCACCTTTTCTTCATGCCTGGTCCTACCTCCATGGCGGAGATTATCAATCTTTATGATCTCTGCTAAGCCAATGCTTTCCCTTGGGAAATAATTGGGAAGATTATGTGCATGCGCAGCAAATGTACCAATCCGCATCTCCTCATACAGATGCATTGAATGAATGAATCTCTATGAAGAACATTAAGTGCCTTCATGCACTTTGTTTTCCTGGCACTATAGGATCCCTTTAACTTTATTCACAGGAGGCTCCTACAGGTTCTAGAAGCATCTTAACAGTGAAGGAGATGAGAAATGATGAATTAAAGGGTTAGTCCAACCACCATGGCAACTTCAATGTTTTGAAGTGGCCATGGTGGAAGGAGTATGTATGTGTGCAGTGTTTCAGCTTGAAATACTGCGTATACTATGTAAACTGCACTTTTGTGCTGGGTGCTAGTTACATCCCCAGCACACATGACCCTCCCTGACCCAGAGTGTGAGATATGAGTGCATGAGCTTTGAGCCTGTGAAACAGCTGCTTCTATATGAGAAGTCTCTGATGGGACCTCGTGCAACTGCCCTGGTGTGGAAAGCAGCACCGTTGGATTCAAGGTAAGTTTTAACTTCTTTTTATCCTTTTTATCCATTTTTTTTGGGGGGGGGGGGGGGGGGGCGCGGTGGGACCTAATGTATAATGTCCAATAAATAGGACATTATACTCGCAACCTACTTTTCTACCCCACCCTTAGCTTTTGTGTCACTTGTGTGTACCCCATTCCTTCTAGCATGTAAGCTCATTGAGCAAGGTCTTCAATCCCTCTGTTCCTGTTCTTCCAGTTTGTATTGTTACAAATACTTGTCTGTTAGTCCACCCATTGTACAGCACTACATAATTTGTTGGTGCTTTATAAATAATAATAATAATTATACTTGAAAAAACAGATGTATGAAAAAAAAAAGTTGGAGTATCCCTTTAAACCAGGCTTCCCCAAACTCCGGCCCACCAGATGTTGCTGAACTACAACTCCCATGATTCTCAGCCTATCTATTTCATTCATGGGATCATAGGAGTTGCAGTTCAGCAACACCTGGAGGCCGGAGTTTGGGGAAGCCTGGTTTAAACTGACTGTGCAATAAAAGAAGTGTAAACATTAGATCTCACTAGTGTTTAGGAAGGCTGTGTAAGTCACATGTAGAGAGATGTGACTCCCAAATGTCAGAGCAGTGAGACTGCAGAGGCATGATCTATACATTAAAACTAATAATTTAGCTAAAGTTTTTTTTGGTACATACAAAGGGACACTGTAGGCACCCAGACCACTTTGGCTAATTGAAGTAGTCTGGGTGCTGTGTCCCTTTTAGCGTTGCAATGTAAAACATTGCAGTTCCATAAAAACATCCATTAGAGGCCTTCCTGAATTGAAAAGGATCTTTGTTCCGGTATCTGACGCTGGACGTCCTCACACTCTGCATGAGGATCTCCAGCATCAGATTTTTCCCTATAGGAAAGCATTGATTCATTGTTTTCCTATGGGGAGGTCTAATATGCACGTGGCATTTGCCATGCATGTGCATTAGATCCCTCTCGTTGCAAGACTGAGGAGAGTTCAGAGCCAAGAAAAGGTAAGTAAATAAAGGGTTTTCAACCTTTTATTTACCGGGGAGGCAGGGGGAGTGGTAGTGCCAGGAATACAGCATCCCTTTAACGCTGCTCTCTGCCTCCACTGTTTCCGACAGAGAGCCAGAAGCTCTCTATCTGAGCTATGCCTGGTGGTACAGAGAGTAGCTCATTGGCTGATCTGGAGTGTGTCTTTACTTTAGCGTGGGGAAATAACATATGTCTGTCCTCTCTAACTCTGGCTTTACACAGCAGGGAATAGCGTTGTCCTGCAGAGGGATTGTAAATGGGATGGGAGTGACTCCAACAATTAGTTACATAAACCATTTAGCCATCCATCTATATTGCAGAAACCCTTACTTATTCATATTTTTAAAAAATATATATATATATTTTTTTTTATTGCATTCATGGATATTTTGTTCTTTACAGATAGAAGTCCATGTCGGCCAAACCAGGGACTAATCAAAAAGAGAAGGCTGGAACCTTGATCTAAACCAGGAATTAAATCTTTGTATAGAGACCGAATTATTTCATTGCAGTTTCTTCCTACTACACTTTTCCTAGAGTATGTTGTACTGTATATGGACATTGATCCTGCGCCCTTAATGGACCCTATGAGACTTCTATATTGGGTGTGTAGACTGCAACACTACAACATATGGTATTCAGCTTTATGGAGTTGTTCATTATGTTTCACCAATGTCCAACAGCAGAAGATGATGATCGAAGATTGCTGCACCTCAAATGCCACTGACCCAACAGGTGTTTTTACTGTCCTCTTTGGAATAGAGTTGGTGGTTCATGAGAATGGGTTTTAAGAACCATGGCTTGGAAATGGTGAGAAATTGACACGACAACTATGTTGTTAAACATTTTTCACACCTTCACACACCGATTATAACTCTCTCTCTCTTAATGTTTTTAACCACTCAAATATGGTTTACATATAACTATGTTTGCACACTTTTCTGTATTATTTCATCGATCCTGTGTCATAAACAGTACACGATTTCAGATATAAAATTTGTATTGAATAGAGCAGTCAGGCTAGATGTTACAAAACAATCTTCATGTTGGAGGAGTACTGTCTCATTACCCTTATGTCCAGCTCTGTCCATTACTTATCAGATAAACAAATTGGCTCCTGACTGTATGAAAGCTTCTGTGCTCCGTGTACATGATCTACATTCTGGCAGCTGGGTGGGGAGCTGTGGACACAATAGCTGATTTTAGCAAAATAAATTATTTTGTGCAAGCGATGGCACTGTTCTTCTCTGTGATGGAGAAAATATGTTATTCTCTGTACCTTCAATGTTTTTTATTTTATTTGTTACATGGGAATTGTATTGTAAGGTATTTTTCTGTATACCATTTTAAAGTTCTGTTTTGTAAAATAACCTCCGAATAAATGTTGTTTTATCTGAAACAAGATGTGAAAATCAATGCTGTTACAAAGTGTGTGAAGTGTCAGTGCATGAATGTTTTTTTTGTGTGGAGTGTCTGTGTGTGGGGTGAAATCTCAGTGTGTGAATGTAAGGTGCATTTGTGTGGCATGGTGTCAGGAAGGCTACCTCTGTTGGCCTTGTACCCTTGTTTTCCACTTTTTTTCTGCATGCTGTGACACTGTAGAACCGGCTTTACTGGTAAAATTCCAGAAAGATGACTGGTTACTTCTCATCAAACTAGATTTTATTTTGTAGGGCACCTGTGGGTAACCAAGGTGTTGCCTTTCTTAATGGTTACTCCTGGATGCATGACCTCCCTGTTCGAAGTGAGCTCTGATTCCTTTTATGGTTTATGAGCCCTGAAGTGCATTTCTCCTGTATTGTGTTCCAGTTTTTCACAAGGCTTATTCTTGAACAATTCTTGATCTCCTGTATTTGTGTATCCAATCACCTGGCTTATATAATTACCATGTTCGTGTTCCAGACCCGGCTTGTTTGTTGACCTGTTCCAGTCCGTAATCATGACTTTGGGCTGTTTGACTATATTTGCTGTTCCTGGACCAGGCAATAATTTTTGTCCTGTACTCCGCTTTATTTTCTATTTTTTGAGTTCCTCTCTGGTTCCCACTTTAAGTTAAGCCGGCCACCCCAAGGTCCTATTGTGCGTATTCTGTCTTTAATTATTTTCCTTGTTAGGATTACTGCCTCTCATCTTACTGAGGGTCCTCTGATCGATCCTGACACATGGCCATGTAGAATTGGAGCAGTGTTTCTTCCTCTGAAGATGTAATCTCAAGCAGACAGTTTGAGAAGTGGGAATTGGGTATTTAGCAAAATCCTGCAAGGTAACTTGTGTCTAGGTAAAGTTAAACAGATACTGGTCCAATACCCTATACACATACTAGTGGGACTGACCGATTTCTACATTAGTCTGTAGAGTTTGTCTCTGTCAGAGTGCAGACGTTTATGTAGAGAATATGTACATTGAGTGGTTGCACTACCTGTTTTTAGCCCATTCATTCTAAAAACATTAAGGATACCTTTTTACACCCTGCTTTCTTACCCATCAGTGCTGTGAAAAAATAAATATATAAAACTGCATAATCCTATATGTGGCAGCAGCTGACAAGGTGTATGGTGAACCTCTGCACAGATGTCCGTGTAACATCATGTGATATTTGTGTTGACATGTATGTGGATATGCAGCTTTACTTCATGCATTGTCTGGGAAGTGGTGTTTAAGAAACAAATACTGGGCCGATTGGTGAGATCATGTGAATGGACACAATCCAGCCTGCATCGCTCTAATCATGTATCTAAAATGAATTGCTTGCCACTGGTCATTTACTATGGATAGGTGCTGAGAGTGATTAGATTGTTGCAGTCATGGTGATTTTAAAGCAGCACTGTCAACCTCCTCTTTATGAAATAATCACACTGACTATTTAGGAATTTCACTGCAATTCCAACAAAATCAAAAGACGTATTTGGCATTTTTCCTATAATTTGACAAAACTTGATCAAAGACAGCTTCTTTTGTCAAGTTTTGTCATTTCCAAATAGCCATACTAGTGATAGCTGTAGAGCAAAAGTATTGGTCAACGGAGGATTACGTTGTTTTGCTGGATTCTCCATCGACCTCCATGTTGTATTTGCTCGAATGCACAAGAATTTGATACAGATATGGGTATTCGGCAGCTAAAAGCTCCAGGAGCTGAAGAGCACCAGCGGGAAGATCATGGTGGCTGTGAGGGACAGATTAGTTATTATAACTCACTTTCCCCTGCGCCCCGTGGCCACTGGATACCGAGCAGAGCAGTCACTGCCTGGGGTCTTTGCAAATTATGGTGACAGAGCTGCTTTAAAGCTGCAATCTCTCATTCATAAACACTAACTTTTCTGTGAAAATGCAGTTACATTGAGCCAGCCAGAGGTGCTTCTGCTTTACAGTCCTGCAATGTTTAGAGGACTAATGTTAAGCATCCTCACCCTTGAAGATGTTGCACAACCCCCGTAGAGATGAATTAGTATAATCTTAGAGGAGATTCTGATTGATTGGCAATCTTCATGGTGAACCAATGTTTCTCTATTGTGAAGCATTTGATTGGCTGAGATAATCAGTAATGAGGATCTCAGCGTGGGGTGTAGCTGTGGGTATGCAAGACAAGCACAGCAAAGGATAAAAGGTAAGTGACACTTTTCATCTTGTAGGAAATGCACTATATCTGAACATATAATAAACACTAACATTAGAAATGTTTGTATTTTTAATGTTAAGTATCCTGAAAATTGTCTTCCATATTTAGTAGTTTAACAGTCTAGTTCTTCATACTTTGTTCTGCATACATTCTATGTGACAAGTTAGTTTGGGTTTTGCCTTAGTGATACCGGAGAAACTGATGGAAGCCAAGCACAGAGAGATGGACACAGGTTTCTTCAGGAAGGAAGAGATTCTTTATTGGATCACCGATCGGGACTCAGAGGGACTAATGTCACCAAAATACAGCAAGTTCTGAGCCCCGGACAATAGTGCAGGCTCCTTATATAGGCACATAACTCCTCCCATATTAAGCTCCACCCGCACATTCTCTTGACCAATCAATACAAATAAGAATTAACTTCCTGCTTGACCGCATGGCCTGTCCAGCACAATGGAGGAGGGGAATACTATATCCTGTATTCTTGCACATGCTCCGTACACTACTGATCGTATCTTGCCTCGTGCAACCAACTGATCGATACGTCAGCATATGCACGTACACATGCCACGTGGTAATCTCGGCCTACTAAATTTATTTTTACCGAGATTCCACCACATTAGGAAGTGACCCTTTCGTTGCATAAAGGTAGAACCACAAAAGTTCATTGTGGTTATGGTGCTAACACTATTGGCTCTAATTTTTTTTGTCAAGCCATCCTCAGCCTTATAGTACTTTCTATTGCTCAGCTGTGATGTAAGTTTGTATGTTTCTGCTGTGCTTGACAAAGGGCAAGATAGTGGAGCTTGACTTAAAACTCCATCCTTTGTCAGGATTGCTAAGCCTATAAAAATACGTAAGACAAATTAGTACCTACTTTCTTACATTTTAAAGAGAAATACATGCTCAGCCACAACATTAAAACCACCTGCTTAATATTGTGTATGGTTTCACTCATGCTGACAACATCAACAGCATTGATGCTTAGAGGCATACACTCCACAACACCTCTGAATGTGTCCTGTGGTATGTGTCACCAAGACATTAGCAGATCATCTTTTAAGTCCTGCAAATTGTGAGGTGGGGCCTCCATAGATCAGATTTGTTGTACCAGCACATCCCATAGATACCCATTCAGATTGGGATCTAGAGAATTTGGAGTCCAAGGCAACACCCTGAACGATTTATCATGTTACTCAAAGCATTCCTTAACAAATTTTGCAGGGTGCTTTATCCTGCTGCAAGAAACCGCTGCCATCAATCAGGGAACACCATTGCCATGTATGTGCCAAAATAGCATCCACACTTTAATCAGGCTTATTTTTAAAATAATTTTGACATGTGAATATTGTGTATGAACTATTAATCTGAAGTACAAGTCACAAAATTTAAATATAATTCCACCATAAGGTTTAAGCCCAGCACTACTTCACAGTACCCAAATAATGGTGGTCCTATACTAATTCCAGCGTTGGAGACAAATTCAATAGTGCTAAATAAACTTAAATGGGCTGAAGTGTCCCTTTATAAACTTAAGTTGTCTGGGTGCCAATTCCCATCACCCTTAACCCTGCAAGTGTAATTGTTCTCTGCAGGGACATCCAGGTTCTTAGATGACTTTTGGTCCTATACATAAGGACCTCCAGCGTCGCCAAAATACCCATAGGAGCCTGACCCAGCGCCGAGGGACATCAGCGCTGGATTCAGATAAGTGTCTGTTTAAAGGGTTAAAAACCCCTTCAGAGTTTTAACAAAGTTAAAAAAGGGAAAAATGCATATTATTACCTCTACACTTGGTACAGGCTGGCAAAAAAAATGATCCCACGCTAAGGTTCAAAATATGCCTTTTGAAACACCCTGGGGTGTCTTCTTTAGGAAATGGCCTTTGTGAGGTAATTGGAAAACCCAACCTACTAAAAAAAAAAAAAAAATCCAAAGTGGGGCATAGACCCAGCGTAAAAATGAAACTGAAATGTGCCCCTTCAAGTCCACATATACCTGGCAAAGGTACATACGGGGGTATTGCTGTACGACATAGCGAAGCAACATATAAAGTATTATAAAGCCGTAGCACACAAGGTTTGCAAAATATACAGTAAAAACTGTCAAAAAGGCAGAAAAAAAAAAAACCTTATTACCACTACACTTTATACAAGCTAGTGGACAAATTATCCCACGCTAAGGTTTAAAATATGCATTTTGAAATACCCTTGAGTGTCTTCTTTTAGAAATAGTATGCCTTTTTGGGGTAGTTAGAATAAGCAGCCTGCTAAAATCTTTCTTAAAACCATCTATGAAAATTCACACTTAAAAATCTGACATTGACAGGTCTCTTTTTACAGCACTATAACTTCACAAAATAGTGGCCAAGTCATACATTGGGCATATTGTTTTACTCAGAAGAGGTAACGGAGCATACTTAGGGGGGATTTGTGACAGTGGCACTTATCAAATGTATGAAATACCCAGCAAATATGTACGTACATTTTTTTTAAAAAAATAAATGTATGAAAAAATGGTGGCAAGTTAAGGTATAATATATGCCTAATAACACCCTGGAGTGTCTTCTTTCTAAAATAGAAGGCCTTTGTGGTGTTATTTGAACAGTCAAACTGCTATAATGCCACAAAATCAGACATAGGACCATCTATGAAAATTCCAACTATAGAAACTGAAATAGCATGGTCTCCTATATGGCATTGTAGCTTTACAGAATAGTGGCAAAGGCATACACTGGGTGTATCGTACTCTGCCGATGTAGCTGAACACAATATGGGCTTCTATACAGGAACAACACACCAGCTTTACAAAATACACATTACAAAAACCCTGTAATATGTGTACATGCCCAAATAGAGAAAAAACACACTTTTACTCCAATATTTAGCAGAGATTGGCAGTGAAATGGTTACGTAAAAAGTGTCAAACTAACTTAGGTAAATAGCCTGTGATGTCTACTTTATATAAATGTTATGGTACTTTTTGAAAGTAAACCAAAATGTTTAAAGTCTATCTGTTCCTGTCCAAATCAATAAAATTAAATTGCGTATATACGCTGAAGTAATTAAGTCTGACACACGAGGTTCAGGTTAAAATAACTTCGAGAAAGTTTATTGGCAAGTGAAGTAAAAGCGGGCGCGCAGGCCCTTTTAAGAGGCATTTTGCGTCATCATTGATTATTAGAATATCAGCAAATAAACATCATCAATTGGATTAATTGTTAAGTGACGGAGTTAGTGTCTTACCTATTGGTTAGTAAAATTAAGAGGTTAGTCCCGTGCCCACCCATCAGAGGTGGGATTATTCTGGACACGGGTGGGGGACAAGGGGGTCCTAAGCGTCATTTTACACGGTCAATGATATCAGGCTTTATGTCCAGGTGCAAGGTCTCTTATGAATAGAACATTTCATTACTACTGTGTTCTGTGGCCTTCAAACTGTACTATCTTATAAGCTCTTAAGGAGTAGCCAGCAAGTCTTAAGGAGTAGCCAGCACCTCCTGGTACTTGTCCTTGAAGGAAACACGGTCTTTGTCTACTATATTAATTGGGTTGAGAAGTTCAGTCACGTAATGTAGTTTTAAAATGAACAAGTTAAGTCATGAGGACAAAATGGAGGATTGAAGAAGTCAGGTTAGGAGGACAAAAATGGAGGACGAAGTCACAGTATAAAGTTAAAATGGAGTTAGTACAATAATTCAATACAAGTACAATAGAGGTTTTTAATAATTCCACATCAGTCCCCCCTATGAAATGTTAGATTCTAAGAGATAAAACTTTATTATATTAGTATCAGAAGACGTGTTAACCCAAAGGCACAGAAACCCCGTGGCCGCTAGCTAGATGTTAATGCAAAGTGCAAGGCTGTCCCTAGATCTGACCCTAATAGGCTAAACCATCCGTCAGTATGGCTCTCGAACGCTTCACACCCAAGGGTATCCCATGGCAGCTAACCCACCACTTCTCCACATGGGGCCTTTACCATTCACTGACAGATGCTGTCCCTAATCTAGTCCCTTCCTAGAATTCCTGCACTTTATCGACAAAAGGGAATGTTTGCAACGGCAGACAGGGTGAGTTGATGTCTTGAGATTCTTGGTCATCAACTTCGAGATGGGTAAAAGCGGGTGCCGCTTGGTCAACAGTCTTCATGAGGGATTTTCTCAGACATGGGAGGACACAACAAAAGAGAAGAGCAAAAATAAAAAGGAAAATTAGTATAGCCATACCAATCTGCATTAAAGCCTTTTGCCATCCTGTCATCCAACCAAACCATCTTTCCCAGGGATCTTTTATCCCAGAATTCCTTTTTAACTCTTCAGACAAGTCATTTAATTTTTCTATAGCTAGTGTGACTTTACCATTAGGGCCTGTGTTTTCTGGGATGTAGGTACAGCATGTCATAGTGTCGGGCAAAATCTTACAAACCCCTCCTTTTTCGGCTAAGATCATATCTAGGGCCATTCTATTCTGGAAAGTCATTTGGGATGTGGCCTGCAACTGTTCGGCCAACCCTTGGAGGGCGTCTCTGGTGTAATTGACAAAACGCTGTTGATTATAATAAATGTAATTTATCCAATTTAGATTCTTGTTTGCGGTAACTATGGTAAAAATTGATTCAAATCCTGCAGCAACTTCATCCCTAGCTTTAAACTCATTGGGCACCCCCCTGGGCACTCCGATGGCATCAATATATACATGAGGATCAAAACTTCCTTTCACTGGGGCGTCACGTTTAACCTTAGTGTGGCTGAACTCATGGGTGTTGAGGTGTGTGTCAGAAATAATATGTATAGGCATAATGGCCTTAGTCAAAGTACACTCTCCCCACCATTCTGTGTCCATTCTGGATCTTAGCTGTAAATCCCCACACAACCAATAAATGTCCCCTAGTGACCTAGTGTGATGTTGCAGCAGACGTACAGGGACAGTTCTGTATGTAGCACAATAGCCTTTGGAAAAGTTACCCACAAATTTACCAATACCATCGTACATGGCATAGCAAGTGTAATTACCTTTATATACGGTAATACCGTCAGGGGGTTTGACATCGTTGGCTAGGAGAGGATACTCCTTTGTCCATGCAATACATATGGACCTGTTAAAATTATAGTGATAGGCAAAAAGGCTTAAAATACATTCTTCTATATCTACAGGTAGGATTAAAGGTACGGTACCCAGGTGAGGCCGGGCACCTCCACACACATAACATGCGGTTCTATTATGCTTATTAGCATTATATTTCATCCATTCTAACCATAAATTTACATCATTAAAACCTGTTTCAGCGGCCATGGTATCTTCAAAGGTGGGGTTAGCAATGGCCATCATGTCTTGAAAGGTCTGGATATGAGGTTTTAATGGGTTAGGGACCATATGGGTGGCCCCTTGCCACTCAGAAAAGTTGCACATATCTTTAAGGTAGAAATGCCCTAACTTTTGGTAGGAACCCTTTTTCCAATACATTCCCATCACATACTGGTCTGCATCTGTTGGACTTGGATGCTCAATGTTAAGGATTAATTTCATTGGTGTGCTCCCCCCAGGCTTTCTCAAAGTCATTCTCTGGAGAAGCGATCTACCATGATCATCTACTTTAGCTACGGCACTTTTTGGTTTGTAACCCCAGGCAGGCCCGGCATTCCATCCCGCCGCCCCCCAGTGATCACAATTGTGCCCCCATTGTTTGTCAACTACACAAACATATGGGTCTTTCGAATGAGGGATATCTCTATAGATGCTCTGGATTTGTGGTGTGGGAAATGGGCATTCTACAATATCACAGTAGTCAAAGGTATAAGTAGCCACCTGGGTGCATGATGAATTATACCAGAAGGTGTACCCACTAATGTCTTTGGTAATGGCTACTTGTTGGGCCTTCATAAGGCTAATTAAGGAGAAGATGTACCAGAGATACATGTTTGTGCGATATTCGCTTCCTCTGGGGCAGGAGATTTCTTGCAGTGGGAAGCGTGGATCCAATTTGGCCTACCGGCCAATTTGACGGAGGTTGCGGTAATCAGGAGAACTTGGAATGGACCGTCAAATCTCGGTTCTAGGGTATTTTTCCGCACAAACTTCTTAACCAGGACCCAATCTCCGGGGAGTAGGTTATGGGAACCTGTATCCAATTCGGGATCTGGAATTGAAGAGAAAACTTGGGCATGTATTTTGTTTAGGACATTTGCAAGTTCAGTTACATAGTCTACTAAAACATCTGATTGGAGTTGCAACTGCTGCGGATAATAACAACCTAGTCTGGGTGCTGTCCCAAATAGAACCTCATATGGGGACAGTGAATGCTTCCCTCTAGGTGTGTGCCTAACACTAAATAGAGCTATTGGTAGGCTTTCTGGCCAGGGCATCTTTGTTTCTTGTGACATTTTTAACATTCTAGTTTTTAGGGTGCCATTCATGCGCTCCACTTTACCACTACTTTGTGGGTGGTAAGGGGTGTGGAAGGCTAGAGTCACCCCTAGAGCAGTCCAAATTTCTTTAGTCACAGTTGCTGTAAAGGCTGGGCCTTGATCACTCTCAATAACTTCTGGGAGTCCGAATCTACATACAATATCTGTAAGTAGGCGCTTTGCGGTTGTTTTTGCAGTGATATTGGCCACTGGGTAGGCTTCTGGCCAGCCTGAGAACATGTCCACTATTACTAGTGCATATTCATGGGGCCCACTCTTGGGCATTTGGATGTGGTCAATTTGAATCCGCTGGAAGGGGTACATGGGCTTTGCCAGGTGTTTCGCAGGTACTTTAACTGGTCTTCCTGGATTGCATTTTGCACAAATGACACAGGCCTTGCAGAAGCTATTGATCAATGTTGTGATTCCAGGTGCTTCATAATACTTCTGTATGAGGGCGGCCATCAATTCTTTTGACAGGTGTGCAGGCCCATGTGCCCATTGGACAACTGCTGGATACAAATTTCTGGGAAGACAAAATTTGAAGTTGTTGTAATATATTCCGTCCTTTTGGACAGCTCCTTTCTTTTTCCATTTCTGGACTTCTTCAGGAGTGACTGCAGCTTGCTGTTCTTGTAAAATTCGCAAATCAGTAGGAAGAGTTTGCAGGGCAAAAATAGGGACTTCTTCTTCTTGTCCGGACACTTCTTCATCCACTTCCTGCAAATCCCTGGCCGCTAACTTAGCAGCCTGATCAGCCAAATGGTTGCCCTTTGCTTCATCTGTATCCAATTTCCCATGGGCCTTTACTTTCAAAACGGCCACTTCTTTGGGGAGTAGGAGGGCATCCATTAGCTCCTTGATTGCAGTGCTGTGTTTGACTGGTGTACCGGCGGTGGTAAGAAATCCTCTAGTCTTCCAAATTAGGCCGAAGTCATGTGCCACGCCTAGAGCATATCTTGAATCTGTATAGATGTTGGCACGTTTTCCTTCGGAAATTTTGCAGGCTGAAGTCAGAGCCTGTAATTCAGCTTCCTGTGCAGACATTGCTGGTGGTAAGGATGATGATTTAATAACTTCATCTGTTGTGGTTACGGCATATCCTGTATGATATGTTCCTCCTTCATCGGCATATCTCGATCCGTCCACAAACAGGGTAAAATCCGGATCTGGTAATGGGTTCTCATGCACAGTTGGTAAGTGCACTGTTTCCATTTTCATCTGTTCAAAACAGTCATGAGGTGTTTCTGGGTCATAATCATTCTTTATGACCAGATCTTGAAATTCCTTTTCCAGGAAATGGCGTGGCCATGCTTCTAGAAGGTCAGTTGTTGGGTATTTGACAATACCATTTTCCTGTAGCTGTTCTTCAGTCATGGTGGCCCATAGTTTTGCCATGGGCCCAAGATCATTCCATGACCTTGTCTTCAACTTGGTAACACGAATTTGTGGGATAGCAGTATCCCAATGACGGTAAAGGTAGTTAAGTTGTTGAGGTAGCTGGATCAAGACCATACTATTGCCGTCAGAGTCACAATAGAAGTCTTGTGCAGTAAGCTTTACATCGGTCCGGTGGTAAAGCTCATCTTCATAGCAAGGTTCAGGGGTAATGTTTGGTTTGTACCACGTGGTGCAGAAGGCGTGATCTGGGCCTTCACAGAGAGGTTTTTCACCTTCATAAAATGTCAAATGTGGATGCATGACTTTCTTGATACATCCACAGAGCAGGTGAATGTAGGTTTCATCCGTGATAAATCCATAATAGATACCCCCCTCAGGGAGTGGAAGAAGAGTGGACGGATTAAGCACCTGACATCTTTGGATGGAAATGTTGTCAGGCAAAAGAAGATGACACTGTAAGCGCAGGTGTCTGGCTGGAGACACGTGCTTGAGCTGGACTTGGTTGATGATGGCAGAGATGTCATGAGGGGCCAAAACAACCAGAGGGTGGCCAAGGACCAGGTCTGAGGTCTTCTCTATGAGTTCTCTCGCAGCAAAAACAGCCCTGAGACAGGAAGGAGTCCCTCTGGCCACAATGTCCAGTTGACATGAGAAATATCCAATAGGCCTCTGGCGGCCTCTTAAGTCATTAGTTTGGGTGAGCACTCCTGTTGCGTGGCCTTGTCTTTCAGAGACAAACAATTTGAAAGGTTTGGAGTAGTCAGGTAGGCCCAAGGCAGGAGCAGAAGCAATGGCTCGTTTGAGAGCATTAAAGTTGTCCATAGCCTCATTAGTTAAACAGAAAGGGTCAGACTTAAGTGCGTCATAGAGAGGTTGCATGAGCAGAGAGGCTTCTGGGATCCATGCTCTGCAGTAGGAAATGAGGCCTAGGAAGGCATGAAGAGACTTAGAAGTCCTTGGGGGCGGAATATCCAGCACAGCTCTTACCCGGTCCCGAGTAAGATGTCTGGTACCTTGAGATAGGCAGTGTCCAAGGAAAACTACTGAAGGTTGGCAGAACTGTAGCTTGATGAGCGAAGCTTTGCATCCTTGTTCTGCCAAATAACAAAGCAGACTAATTGAGCACTCTTCGGTAGTGGGTATGTCATCTCCACAGAGCAGCAAATCATCCACATACTGAAGCAGAACAACTTCTGGGTGCTCGGCTTGCCATGGGTCAAGGATGGTGGCCATGGCCTTTGCAAATTGACTTGGTGAATTTTGTGCCCCTTGGGGCATGACAGTCCAGGTATACTGCTGCATCTCATGGGTGAAAGCAAACAGGTATTGGCAGGATGGGTCCAGTGGGACACTGAAAAAGGCATTTGCTAGGTCAATGACTGTGAAGAATTTTGCAGATGGTGGGACTCCAGAAAGCAGAGTATGAGGATTTGGTACAAGAGGGGTGTCCAGGACTGTAGCTTCATTAACAGCACGGAGATCCTGAACCATCCTGTACTTCTCTGGCTCACCCTTCGGAGTTTTCTTCTTCACAGGAAATAACGGGGTGTTGCATTCAGATTTACATTTGACAAGGGCACCCTTCTCCAAGAGTGCCTTAATGTGGACAGAAATTGCAGCTGACTGTGCTGGTTTTAATGGATATTGTGGTTTTCTTGGTAACTTAGCTCCTGGAATAAGCTTTACCACCACAGGGGGAACATTTAGGTGACCTATGTCCTCTGGGCCTGAGGACCATAACTTTGCGGGCACCTGTGTTTTTAATTCCTCTGGGAAATTGGACCTTAATTCTGCTGTCTCCTCACGGGGCTTTTCTAAATGCAGCATCAGAGGCAGAGAGCATAGGGCTGAAGTGTCTGATACAGACAGAGGTGTAAACATTTCTACCTGCCCATCCGGGGTAAAAGTGATGGATGCTTGCAGGCGTGAGAGGACATCAGCACCTAACAGGTTAATGGGGCATGTGGAGGATACTACAAAGCGAGCGAGCAGGCTAGAGCCAACTCGTAGCGGGGTTGTTAGAGGGCTATGTCTCGGCTGGCCATCCACTCCAACACAAGAGACATCAATATTGGACAGGAAAGATGGGTCTGGCAAGTCTCGTTCTCGTAGAACACTACGGGCTGCACCTGTGTCAACAAGGAATGTGGTAGGGTGGCCTTCAATGGGCAAAGTTACTGTAGCAAGTGGCCCCCCCTTATCCCCTGTAGACACTGCCATAACAGGGGTCAATGACACAGGCTTGCCAATTTCCTAGTCATCTGGTTCCTCAATTATTGGGACCTCCTTCTCAGTCTTAGGGGCCGGGGCAGGCCTGTGTGGCTTTCTTGGCTCTCTCTTGGGTTCCGGGCAATCACTTTTAAAATGCCCTTTGACCTTACAATTAAAACAAACACCTTCCTCTGGTCTGGTACCCTTGGGAATAGGGGTAGTGCGTGCCACCATGAGGGGAGCAGAACTTGGCCTTCTAAGGGTCTGGGCAGACTCTAGGCCCCTAGCAACTAGGAGTAAAGTATCTAGGGGAACAACCTTATATTCGGGGCGTGCAGCAATGATTCCCTTGCGTATTGGGTCTTTAACACCTTGGACGAATGCACCGGACAACATTTGTGAATGAATCTTGTCAGTGAGATCAAACCCCAAATCTGTGAACATTTGGTACAGTCTTGCATGAAACCTTTCCACTGATTCTCCTTTTTCTTGAATAACATCAGTAAGGCCAGCAGCCTGATCCGCAAGTTTGTCCTTAGCCCATTCTCTTAGTTGGGTGCAAAAAGTTACTCCAGAGGGGTAATCAACATCACTGCTGAGTAGATCAGTACTGAGGTGTCGGGCCATGCTCGGCCAATATGCATCCCCTGCTTTAATAGCACAAATACTCAGTAGATCACGCCATGCGGCGGAATAAGTCTTTTGAATTTGAACTACCCCTCGGTAGAAGGGCATAGGCTGTTTTTCTGGGTCAGGGAGTGATTTCATTAGAGCACTAGCTTGAGTGGGATTGAAAGCAACATATTTAGGAGGGACCTGTTCTCCCCGACCCTTGTGGCCAAAGGGGTCATCGATAGAACGATGAGTTGGGGCTCCCGCGGCAAGCTCTGATGAGACATGGGACACCCTGTCCATCTCGTCATCATCGAATTCTATGATATTGGCTCTTTTGCGTGGTGCGGGGCCCGAATTAGGTGAAAGGATCGGTGGTTGGGAACGAGCCCCAGATGCAGGGGTGGCTAGCGAGTCATAACCTGGGGATAGGTAGTCACCGGGGATTACCGGCATCAGGGCCGAACTGGGGGCCGCCATATTGGTGGCCGGAGGAGGTACTACATTAGGGTTAAGGGAAGAAGCGGCGGCCATGTTGGAAGAGGGCACGTCTGGGGCAGACTGTGCCGGACTGGGCATGACCGGAACCTGGGGAGTGGCTTGGGGAGTGGGTAGTGGATATCCGGGATAGGGCAGGGCCATGGGATATGGGAAGGGGTAGGGCCAGGCTGGGGTGGAGATGGGAGGGAACGGAGAGGGATTGGTAGGGGTGGGTGTAGAGGGAGGAGCCGGGGCAAGGGTGGAGGAGGTGGTTAGTTGGGCGGAGGAAGAGGGGAGGGGATCATTAACGGAGAGAGAGTGTAGGGAAGGAATGGCAGGTGAAATTTTAGGGGGAGGTACAGCAGGTAACGTAGGGATGGATGAGGATGATGGGAATGTTAGAGACGGGGAGGGGGAAAAGAAAGATCCATCAGAATTCAGGACCGGGCAGACAGGGGAGGTGACGGGATGGGTGTTGGGAGTGGGGAACATAGTCAGCTGGCTATCACCTACTGCTGACTGAACCTTGGGGATAGACGTCCCCTGGGCGCCACTTTGGGGCGCTGGCTGAGGGTAAACTCCAGCAACACAGTTATTATGATACACAAACAATTTCACACCTTTGTGATTTATCTCTTCCTCAACCCAACCTTCTAGCTGAATAGCCTTCGCTACTCTATACCATGCTTCAGCAGTTTTTAATAAACCATTATCTGTAAGCTTGCCTTTCTTTTCTGTCAGTAACCTACGCCAACTTTCTGGTTGCAATCTTCCACATGTCGGTACAGCAATTTTACATACTTTTGCAATCTTTTCAACACCTTTAACCATTTCCTCACCCTCTCTGTCTTCAACTAAATCACATGCTAACCAGCCCTTACTGGGCTTGTTTAAATCCTGTCCCATAATCCCTTTACCCCTATACCAGCGTCCTAGATATAGGGAGAGAGAAGGAAAACTGAACAAGAACGTCTACAATGCTCGACTGCCACCCGAGAATCGTAGGATTTTCTCAGGTGCGTCTTCCCAAAACGTAGACTAGTCACTGAATCCGTCTACCCGGGGTGGTAGACACGGATTGGAGCGAGGTGAGAAGTGTGTGACCAATCACTTCTCTTTCAAGAGAAATGGGAGTGGACAGTATAATAATATAGGAAGTTTAGAAAAGATGAAAGGTAAGGAAAAATCCTTAGAGACAGACACAGGAGTTCATGAGACTCCTAATAAACCAGACAAGACAACAATACAATTGAAATACAGTGCATGCATTACAGTTCAAATAAAATCAACAATAATCCCTTTCCTTCTACATGTGCTTACTCCAAAGTCACCTTTCTCAACCTCGTAGTGTCCCCGTTCGGAGAACGACTTTCATAAATCTCACTACTACGTGATGCGAAAAACAAGCAATACCTGCCTGAATTCCCCCTCACAAATAAAACAGAAAACTGGAATTCCACAAGCCCCAGCGCTCAGGGTTGTGGTTACCAAAGAAAACCGGACTCCCCTCAGCCAAAGCTGTGGGTTACCAAAACCGGACTCCCCTCAGCCAAAGCTGTGGGTTACCAAAACCGGACTCCCCTCAGCCAAAGCTGTGGGTTACCAAAACCGGACTCCCCTCAGCCAAAGCTGTGGGTTACCAAAACCGGACTCCCCTCAGCCAAAGCTGTGGGTTACCAAAACCGGACTCCCCTCAGCCAAAGCTGTGGGTTACCAAAACCGGACTCCCCTCAGCCAAAGCTGTGGGTTACCAAAACGCTAGCTAGACTGTAAAACAGGCAACAGAAGACCCCCAGGAACACATCCACAGGTCCACCCCCCCTTTATCCCAAAAAAAAAAAGGGGCAAAATACAAACAGATAAGCAGACAAACCGAAGACCCAGGCAAATCCCCTCAGGTCCACCCCCCTTTATCCCAAAAAGGGGAAAACAAGCAAGACAGAACCCCAGGCAAATCCCCTGCAGGTCCACCCCCCCTTTATCTCAAAATGGGGAAACAGGCAAACAATTCAAACACACCCAGGCAACAGATAGACTAAAATGCAGGTAAACAAGTGAGTAACGAGGCACCGGGCAAGATATTACCTGTCTTTGATGTCCTCCCGGGAAGCAGTCACAGACACGTGGACGGGTCAATCAAAGGGGCCGGAACGTACCGGTGGCTCTGCAGAAGTCTCTACCGTGTATCTGGAGGTGATCAATCTCCCTTCCTTCCCCCTGGATTCCTCCGTCCAACAGCGTCTTCCTTAGGACGGCTCACCGGCCAGACATAGCCCGGTGCCCCACGTTGGGCGCCAAGTTGTTATGGTACTTTTTGAAAGTAAACCAAAATGTTTAAAGTCTATCTGTTCCTGTCCAAATCAATAAAATTAAATTGCGTATATACGCTGAAGTAATTAAGTCTGACACACGAGGTTCAGGTTAAAATAACTTCGAGAAAGTTTATTGGCAAGTGAAGTAAAAGCGGGCGCGCAGGCCCTTTTAAGAGGCATTTTGCGTCATCATTGATTATTAGAATATCAGCAAATAAACATCATCAATTGGATTAATTGTTAAGTGACGGAGTTAGTGTCTTACCTATTGGTTAGTAAAATTAAGAGGTTAGTCCCGTGCCCACCCATCAGAGGTGGGATTATTCTGGACACGGGTGGGGGACAAGGGGGTCCTAAGCGTCATTTTACACGGTCAATGATATCAGGCTTTATGTCCAGGTGCAAGGTCTCTTATGAATAGAACATTTCATTACTACTGTGTTCTGTGGCCTTCAAACTGTACTATCTTATAAGCTCTTAAGGAGTAGCCAGCAAGTCTTAAGGAGTAGCCAGCACCTCCTGGTACTTGTCCTTGAAGGAAACACGGTCTTTGTCTACTATATTAATTGGGTTGAGAAGTTCAGTCACGTAATGTAGTTTTAAAATGAACAAGTTAAGTCATGAGGACAAAATGGAGGATTGAAGAAGTCAGGTTAGGAGGACAAAAATGGAGGACGAAGTCACAGTATAAAGTTAAAATGGAGTTAGTACAATAATTCAATACAAGTACAATAGAGGTTTTTAATAATTCCACATCATAAATATATACTTTTATGTGGCAATTTTGTTTTCTGTGATGGGTATTAAACTTCCAGGACAAACATACCAACTTCTAAAATGGATTTACATTGAAATTTTATTTCAAGCAGCAGCTACAACCTGCCTAAACACTGTGCGGAAGCCTACCCCTAAGAAGCACCCCCACGAGCATAACCAGCAGAGAAGGAGACGGCGTGAGAACGGGCCGCACCAAGACACCGCATGTAGAGCTACCACTGCTGTCCGCCCTCAGGGCCGATCTGGGCAGACGGCCAACCGGAGAATATCTCCAAAGCACCAACCACAACGCCCGACCGCCGCTGGCGGCGGCAGAACACCCGGGCTTCCAGAGGCGCCCGACAAAGGGGAGACCCGGCCCCAAGAGGCACCCGAGTCTGTGGAACGCTGGTGCATGCCTCTCCAGCGCCTGGGGACTGGAGAGCGGCTTCTCAACAGAGGTACCATAATGCCCGCAGGGGGTGGCCCCAACTAAGAGGTTCCTCCGCACTCCGCAAGGGCATCAGCTGACGGAGGACTCATCGACCTGCAGGACCGCTCACGGACACTCTTGACCGTGAGACATAACATACCCGGACCACCGACCGCACCACTCACGTTGCTGACATGCAGACGAACCCTGCATGTCAGCAACGGCACTATGATGGACTAGAACTGCCATGACACAATTAAGGGCCTATTAAAACCCACTGTACAGCGTTACTAATTGTTTACGGCAGGCCTGACGTTTCTGATTAGATCCACTTAGACCCGCAGATCACAGCTTAGGAATCATCACTCACGCATGGTACACACGACCACATAGCCTACTTGATTCCTATAACTTCACAATATACACATGGTCTGCCCTGGGGATGATGGCACTTAACTTGTCCAAGGCTATTGCCCCACCTCCGGCTAACCCACATATTACCGCCATGTATTTCATACCTTCTGACTGATCAAGCCTGTTGACCATCATCCTTTTACTAACACGAGAATATAACACATTTTGGATAAGCAGCCTATGTACATTATGGATAAGCAGCCTATGTACATTATGCGTCCACTACTACTTACTAATCTAACCACATTAGCCTGCTTCAGCTTGTTACACCCACACTACCTATACTGTTACTAGAGCAGCTTCAGTATTGCCTTGATAATTTATACCACACAGTTATAGATATGTTAGCGATTTACTTGTTCACAGAGACTGTTCCAACTGTATCTTAACTGTCTCCCCTTCTTTTTTCTGTTCCCATATATCTACATGCCTCAATAAAAGAAAGATTGACAAAAAATAAATTATTTCAGACCTTGTAGTTTGTGACCTGTAACTTTCAAAATAAACTGAAATCCTACACATATTATATACTCTGTAAATCAAGACACATAAATGAATTGATTTTGATTTACTATTTCTAAGCTGGACATATTATACACTCATTATTGTCAAAACTTCGGGGGAAAATGCATTTGTCCACCCCCCCCCCCCCATTATTATTTAGCCTTTTTTTGTAATAAATGAGGGTTTATATATGTATATGACATGAAATTAAGCCCTTTTTGTCATCTAAAAAAAAGGATATAATATGTGTTGGTACAATAAATGAGAGAGGTGCAAACTGCAGTTGAACACAAACAAAAAATGCAAAAATTGCTTGTGTCCTGACAGGTAAGACAAGCCTCTGAAGCTGTGTCCTTAAGGGGTTAAATATGCTGTTGTAACAGTATATATATATATATATATATCTCAAAATTAATGTGATAAACAATACAAAAAAAAATTGTGTCAAAACAGTTAAAGTTATGCATTGTGAGTTTATAAATAACTATATGACACCTGCTCCATACCGATTGAAAATTATAATTAAAGTGACATTACTATCCACAAACTCACATTCTCCAACACTTTTAGGGAAAATATTCGGTTTATATTTAATGAAGCACACGTGACTCCATACCATTTCATTTTTAAATTACAACTCAAACATTCAAGTTTGAAAATCTATGTATACGGTTTGTAGGCTTCTTTTTATGCTTTGTAAATTGAGAATAACTCTTAATAAATATTTACATTCATAACTAAATTTTATTTTTTTTCTTCTAAAGGGAGACTTCTGGCTGTAGTTGCCTCATGCTTTTGAGTGCATGACATTTCTGATTTTTGTTATTCACTTGTACCAATTATCCTCATGGTTTGCAGTTTCTGCAGTGAGCCTTCAGAAAATCTTGATGTTTGGAGACAGTCTGCCTAAACCTTTTGCAGCAAGTAGGTTCCTATTCAATGTATATTCACCGATGTCACACCTCTACAACAAGAGGACAACTCACCTGCTATACCTTTCACAAAGCACAGTTTTCAAACACACAAAGCATTGAACACCAGCATAAAATAAGGCTTCCTTTATTAGTTTTTTTTGTTGTTGTTTGTTTTTTATAGTCTACAGAGGCGATAAAAAGAGAAAAGTGCATTTGTACAGAAAGATGGAGGACAAAGTGCAAACAGAAATTCACAGCTCCAGGGAAATCCCACATTCTCATTTTTTATTTCTTTTTTTCCTTATCTTTAATACAGTGTTAAATATGGTCAGGAAAACATTTTTGAAATCTGGGAATAGGCTCATTTAGGAAAGGCAGTAAGATGCAAAAGTGTAAATATCGGTTATTGAACAGGTCAGTAGCATTTTCTTTATTTTTCTATAATATATAGTGTGTCCACAGGAAGGAAAACAAAACAGTGGAAAATAAGAGCAGGCACAATGTACATGAAAGAAGGGGGAAAACAATGAAAAGTGAAAAAAATTATATAAAATATTTACTCAAAATAAATATCAATCTGCTGCTTACAATGTGCAAGTCCCTCATCAGATCCATCTAATTAGCCATCTAACACCCCATCTTGATCCAAGCAGTAATAAATTGCTCCCACCTCAAACTATTCCTGAACTCTACCCACAATGCAATAGAATCTGAAATACAAAAGCGCCTTACTACGCCATTGCTGTTAGTCCACGAGATGTGGATTCTCTGCTAAGGCAAACGAAAACATTACGCATGAAGAGATCTAATTGCATTTACCTTTTCTTCAACTATCTCACTTTAAGGTTTGAAACATAATCTCCTCCTTGCATATGGAATAAAATGACCCCCAAAATTTCAGCAGAAAATTAAACAACAGATTTAAACATATATATTTATATCTGAGTAATTTTAAGTTGCAGTTGCCCTGAAAACATGAAAATTCTGAAGGCATTTGTGATGGATTTATAAGTATCTGCTTTCATAAAAAAAAGAAAGGCTTGTTAATTCGTATTGGGGTATCAGCTATTACGGTCAAGTCAGCGGAGACTATCTAAAACGAAACATAAAAAGTTTTGTGTCACCTGCATCTCTAGATTTTAAAAATGTCTCACCATGAGATAAAAGGCATCTTGATCACTATTATGCACCCGAGCTAATACTGCTTTGCAAGGTTTTCATTATTAAAGGTGCCAGAGTGAAAAGCAGCAGTTATAATTAATGGGTAGGGGGTCTCAGCTTCCACCTTTGAATTCTGCTAATATAAAAGCTGAGAAAAACAACCCAAACACATACAAATACCAGGAATATACATAAAGAAAACAAATCTGCTGCTAGTGTGTGACTGCAATCATCCCCGTTCTCCTGCTGCCCACATAGCTTCACATATTCACCATGAACAGAATAGATATATATAAAAATGGAAAGAAAAAAAGTCAATTTTAAACTTTTCCATTGCCAAAAGGGCCTGCAATGCAGTATGGCTAGGAGCCAAAAAAATAACAGGTAACTATTCCACAAAACAATCCTTAAAGGAGCAGTACCTTCTACACTTTCCAACACCTTCTCTATCTCACCTTCCTCCCCAACATCCGATAAACATGTCAGCCACACACAGCGCCACAGCCTGTCCTCCATTCATCCTGTCTGCGGAGACTGGAAGGTCAGTTTAATTTGTGCTATATCCCAGTGTCAGTCTACCGTGAATATTTCACATGCTTCGATCTTGCAACTATCTGAGAGCCGAACCACAACAATTAAATACTAAATAACCATCAAGCAGCCTCCAGTCCGCACCCGACCATTTAGAAACCAGGACAGAAGTTGGGGAACGTAAACAAACAAGAACAATATTTGTTACTCTGCCCTGGTGGCGTAGGAGAATTTTTTTTACGGCTATGGGGCTATTCAACTGCTTTGCAGGGTCCCTTTGTCTGCAAACTGTTACAAAATACACAGGATGTAGCTTTAAAGGCACTAAAATACGCAGCAAGAATATCGGGAGGAGAGGGCTGGGTTCAAGTCCAGTTTATACAATCTTACATTCACATTTATCTAAGAAGACAAAAACATTTCCATTAAAGTGTCTCTGATGAGGCGATAAGAGACAAAGCTCTCTTTCGTTTTTAACCCTCTAACATCCTGCTATCATATAATAACTACTGTTGTCCAACAACATTTATATATATTTATATATATCACAGTGTATCCACATCATAACTGATGGCACAGTAATGTCCTCACCGAACGTTATTTTTTTTTTTTTAAATTTTAATATTTATATATATTTATATATTTACTTTTAAATCCGTACACTTGTAATGCTGCAGTCAAAGCCGTTAATATTTCTTTATTTTAAAGCATAAATGACCTATACATTGGAGCAGAGGAAGTTTGTGTAGATTCTCTGCTGCCAGCTTATAACTGCCCTGCTATTCCTACAGGGATTGAAACTGCCCCTCTTCTTATGACCCAAAAGTACAATAGTTATTTGCACTACATAGGGACCTGTCACAGCACTCTAAGTAGTGGCCACGGTCCCATCCATCCCTGATTGGCAGGAAGGAGACTTTGCACACATTGGGAGAGTGGTTCCAAGAGACGTTATAATTTAGAGGGGCTTTCAGTGCTCATAGACGCTCCTTGCAACCCCTAAGTCTTTTAGTATTTGTCATGGAATCCTCTCCCCAACTGTTAGGTAGTCCGCAAATTGGATCCTTGGGGGTTACTGATAGATTTCTGAAGGGTGCTGATGTTGAAGTTCTGCAAGGAAGAAGTTACTGCCGGGGGGAACTGACTGAGGGTCTGTGCATTATTGGGACCTCCAGGACCACTCCATGGAACTGGGAACTGGGTGCCAGAGAAGCCAAACTGCTGCGTTGGACAGATGCCTTTGGGAAAGTGAGCAAGAGAGGTAGCAGAAGCTGCTGGGAGATTGACTGGCCCCCCAAGGGACGGCGGCATTGACACACACAGTTGTCCAGGAGCAGAAAACTTTCGAGCCATACCAGGACCCTGTCAAAAGGGAAAAATAAGTTTGTGAACTGCAAACGTTTACTGCCTCCAAAAGCAGTCATCTACAAAATTCAGAATGTCTTTCTTCACATTCATAACAGTGTACATTTGTTTTTACAGTTTGTAAATATTTATACTTTCAGTATGGTGGCTTTGAGTCTTAAAAAGCAATAAAGTAACCATAAAGGTACCTTAGCATAATATTAATATCCCCTGTTTCTCTATCAAGAAGTGCAACAGTGCATGAAGTGTGAAAAGTGCTACAAATAATGCAAACTATTTAAATAAAAAATGTAAGCATACTTATGAACAAATTTAATAGAAGCATATTCAATATATCTTAAAATACGTGCAAATAACTTGAACAGTTTTTCTGATCACGTGTCGTCCCTCCATCCCTCCTCCCTAGTCCAGTAGGGCTGTAACCCTTTTTAATACACTGCTGAGAACAATGAGAAGCAGGTCGAAAGGTCTCTGGGACATGAACATGTTTCAAATAAGGTGGGGAGACGGGGGTATCCTGGACATCTATCAGTGCCATTAAAATGCAATGACACTTTAAATTTTTTTGCACTATTTGTAGCACTTTTCATGCACCGCAATATTATTTGCACATTGTGTACATATTGAAAGTTATATGCACTTTTAGAAGTGTATTCAGAGAATTTTGCACTTAACATATTTTTTTCAATATCACACTGTTTTGTTTTATTGGGTTTGTTACATAATTTGGCTAACTCCATGGCCCAAGCACAACGTGGCATTGACTATCATCACACATAAAAGAAAAGCTTGTTAACTGTTTTTGTTGAGATATATTTACCATTAATACTATCCAGATTATTCATTTTGGTTTTTCATTTCGGTTGTCCCCTTTTACTTTAACCCCACCTTTTTATCTCATCTATGGCTATATTTTAGTATGTAATGTTTTGAAGTTCCTTGTTTATTACATTATAGTGAGAAATTCTTGGTGTTTGAATTTGGTTTCCTTAATTACAAGGTACTCTGAATAGGCATTGTGTTAGGTAATAAAGGGACCTTCCCTTCTCTTTTCAAATAACATCTTCACTGAATATACTTCCAATTGCACTACCCTCTTGACAAGAGTCCACACTAATTGATGTGGAAAAAGATATTAGAATTGTGTGTACAGACTTTTATTGGAGATTATGAATCATGGTGTAACCATTTAACCTTTTGTATATAAGATATTTTTGATAAAAATAAAAAATAAAATAAAAAAATAGCAGAAGGAACAACTCTTTCAGTATTGTATGGTTGGCCTCATCCTTCAGAGACTTCTAAATAAGCAGGGGTCAAGTCCTGGGTAAAAAAGTGCAGGAACTCACCCAAGATCCACTCCCCGCCCCCCTCACCCCCAAAAAATGATACGCTTGTATGCAGGGGCTGAGTAAGGGTACGGGGCTGAGGAGGAGGACAGGAGCTGAGGAAGAGGGACAGGAGCTTAGGAGGGGGGGGGGGGCATGGGTTGAGGAAGGGGACATGGGCTGAGGTAAGGGATAGGGGCTGAGATAAGGGATAGGGGCTGAGATAAGGGATAGGGGCTGAGATAAGGGATAGGGGCTGAGATAAGGGATAGGGGCTGAGATAAGGGATAGGGGCTGAGATAAGGGATAGGGGCTGAGATAAGGGATAGGGGCTGAGATAAGAGATAGGGGCTGAGATAAGAGATAGGGGCTGAGATAAGAGATAGGGGCTGAGATAAGGGACAGGAACTGAGGGGCTGAGGAAAGGGACAGGAACTGAGGGGCTGAGGAAAGGGACAGGAACTGAGGGGCTGAGGAAAGGGACAGGAACTGAGGGGCTGAGGAAAGGGACAGGAACTGAGGGGCTGAGGAAAGGGACAGGAACTGAGGGGCTGAGGAAAGGGACAGGAACTGAGGGGCTGAGGAAAGGGACAGGAACTGAGGGGCTGAGGAAAGGGACAGGAACTGAGGGGCTGAGGAAAGGGACAGGAACTGAGGGGCTGAGGAGGGGGACAGGAACTGAGGAGGGAGGCAGGAAATGAGGAGGGGGGACAGGGCCTTAAATAGGGGGACAGGGACTGAGTAAGGGGATAGGGCTTGATGAGGGGGGCAGGGACTGGGGAAAGGGACTAAGGAGGGGGACAGGAACTGTGGAGGGGGGACAGGGCCTTAAATAGGGGGACAGGGACTGAGGAGGGGGACAGGGCTTGAGGAGGGGGACAGGGCTTGAGGAGGGGGACAGGGACTGGGGAAAGGGACTAAGGAGGGGGACAGGAACTGTGGAGGGGGGACAGGGCCTTAAATAGGGGGACAGGGCCTTAAATAGGGGGACAGGGCCTTAAATAGGGGGACAGGGACTGGGGAGGGGGACAGGGACTGGGGAGGGGGACAGGGACTGGGGAGGGGGACAGGGACTGGGGAGGGGGACAGGGACTGGGGAGGGGGGCAGGGACTGGGGAGGGGGGCAGGGACTGGGGAGGGGGGCAGGGACTGGGGAGGGAGGCAGGGACTGGGGAGGGAGGCAGGGACTGGGGAGGGAGGCAGGGACTGGGGAGGGAGGCAGGGACTGGGGAGGGAGGCAGGGACTGGGGAGGGAGGCAGGGACTGGGGAGGGAGGCAGGGACTGGGGAGGGGGACAGGGACTGGGGAGGGGGACAGGGACTGGGGAGGGGGACAGGGACTGGGGAGGGGGACAGGGACTGGGGAGGGGGACAGGGACTGGGGAGGGGGACAGGGACTGGGGAGGGGGACAGGGACTGGGGAGGGGGACAGGGACTGGGGAGGGGGACAGGGACTGGGGAGGGGGACAGGGACTGGGGAGGGGGACAGGGACTGGGGAGGGGGACAGGGACTGGGGAGGGGGACAGGGACTGGGGAGGGGGACAGGGACTGGGGAGGGGGACAGGGACTGGGGAGGGGGACAGGGACTGGGGAGGGGGACAGGGACTGGGGAGGGGGACAGGGACTGGGGAGGGGGACAGGGACTGGGGAGGGGGACAGGGACTGGGGAGGGGGACAGGGACTGGGGAGGGGGACAGGGACTGGGGAGGGGGACAGGGACTGGGGAGGGGGACAGGGACTGGGGAGGGGGACAGGGACTGAGGAGGGGGACAGGGACTGAGGAGGGGGACAGGGACTGGTGAGGGGGACAGGGACTGGGGAGGGGGACAGGGACTGGGGAGGGGGACAGGGACTGGGGAGGGGGACAGGGACTGGGGAGGGGGACAGGGACTGGGGAGGGGGACAGGGACTGGGGAGGGGGACAGGGACTGGGGAGGGGGACAGGGACTGGGGAGGGGGACAGGGACTGAGGAGGGGGACAGGGACTGAGGAGGGGGACAGGGACTGGGGAGGGGGACAGGGACTGGGGAGGGGGACAGGGACTGGGGAGGGGGACAGGGACTGGGGAGGGGGACAGGGACTGGGGAGGGAGGCAGGGACTGGGGAGGGAGGCAGGGACTGGGGAGGGAGGCAGGGACTGGGGAGGGAGACAGGCACTGGGGAGGGAGACAGGCACTGGGGAGGGAGACAGGCACTGGGGAGGGAGACAGGCACTGGGGAGGGAGACAGGCACTGGGGAGGGGGACAGGGACTGGGGACAGGGACTGGGGAGGGGGACAGGGACTGGGGAGGGGGACAGGGACTGGGGAGGGGGACAGGGACTGGGGAGGGGGACAGGGACTGAGGAAAAGGATAAAAAAAAAAAACCCTAAAGTGCCTTCCCCACTGCCTGAGGCTTACCTTGGGCCAGGAGGGGTGGGACTGTATATGGAACCTGCAGCCTGCAGTCAGTGGAGTAAGCCGGCCTCTCCTGATGATGTCAGTAGGAGGGGGCGTGACTTCCTCTGCTCCCCAGCGGTCCTGTGAGAAGAGCAGAGAAAGTCACGCCCCCCCCTACTGACATCATCAGGAGAGGCTGGACGACTCCACTGACTGCAGGGGGAGAGGTGAGTTTAAAAATCCGAGTCCCCAGTCAGAGGCAGGGGATTCGGATTTGTGCTCCCCCTGCTCTGGCAGCCGCTTGTGCCAGCCCTGGGTCCTGCAGGACTAGTAATGGGAACGGCGTTCCTGCTGTGGAAAAAGTGCAGGAACGCCGTTCCCACGCGTTCCTGCAGGACTCGAGCCCTGTAAATAAGCATATCTTTATAGTGAATACACAATTTGACATGTTGCATATATCTTTGCAGGGGAACAGTTGGAGATAGCAGTTTACCATCACGATCAAATACAAACTGTTATATATCTCTATGAACTAATACTGTAGCAAAGTAGTCTGTGATCTCTCCTTAATGGTGTATGTAAAATCTTTATCCACCACATACCTCATAGTTTGGATGTCCAGATGTTTTGCTCTTTTTCCCGGTCAGGTTCATGGCATCTCGAGCCCAGTTGTCCACTAGTTTGTGAAGATCGTCGGTAAAAGTTCCCTTCCGGCTAGAGGATGCAGGAGGCACATTTGACTGGGCTGTTGGAGCATTTGAAGGGGCAACGGTGTTAGTGCTGCTGGTCCCTGAAACAAAGAGAGAGAGAGTCCGTAATGCGCATTAGTGGATAGACTAAAAATGTGTTTACTTTTACACACTATAAATCGCCACAGAATAGGATGGGTGATGAACACTCAACAGCAAGAAACAAAAAAAAAATAATAAAAAAACCCTCCTCCCACAAATATTACAAATGTACAAATCTACAAAATGTTACAAATAATTTGACAGTCAATATAAAAAGTCAAATTAGAGGATTCTGTTATCCTAGTACAGGGGTAGGCAACCTACGGCACTAGTGCCATGCACGGCACTCAAGGTGTCTTTGCACGGCACTCAAGGCTGCTACAGCCAAACAGGTTCTGGCGTATCAGGAGCGCCAGTGAAACTTCAGATATCTGCTAATACGAAAAGGTGGTGAAGGACAATCCTCAATTTATGCATTGCAGATCACTTCCTCCCAACACTTGTGAATGGGAATCCACAATGTAGTAGAGCAGCCTGCAGCTTCTGTTGCAGCTCCTGTCCTTGACCTGTACCTGGCCAGCTTGGTCCCCACTGGAACCCAGGGAAGCCACCCACACTGCTAGATTTACACAGAAATGCACAATAACCCTCCCCTCATACAAATAATACTAACAGCCCACAAACAAACATATATACAATCCGCACAATGATACAAAGCAATTACAGTATGTGACAGACCCCTCTGTCTTGGAACTATGCTCTATTCCGTTGCCTTCGTCTATGTTAACCGCAGCTTAATTGGTGAACGTTGGGAGGTCGCTGTTCGTGTAACTCCCACATGGCGGTAGTCATTTTAAAGTCCCGAACGGCCAGCGGTGTTCAGCGCCCAAACTATGGAACTGAAAACGGACACTATTTTGCACGAACACTGCTGAAGCCGCCGACCTCCCTTGTCTGCCATCCAGCACACGAACGTCGGTCTGTGCGGTACTTTCCGGCATGAATAGACACACCCCAGATAGCCATCCCATGGAGCCCGTTCGTATACCGAAAGACAATGTGAAAGACTTTGGCTCCATGGCGATTGAACTGTATGCATAGGATCTGAGCAGCATTCAGTAATAATGTGCGCTCAGATCCCAGCTATCTGGGGATACGTTGAATGTGGGGATTCTGTTCGTGTAATGTAAAGTATTTGATTTTATTGTATTTCTATGTTCAGGTACAAAATGGAGTTTAGCCTCTATTCATGGAGATAGTTGGATTACTTCCCAATTATCTCCAGGATAGAGAGGAGGGTTTATCTACATCAAAGGGGAGTTTTTATGCTTGTGCCACTGTGATTGGCTACTGTATCCACATTGTCCCAGTCTTCCATCTGGTCCCCTAGGGGAGCGTCCACCAGGTGGGAGACCTGCATAAATACCGGGCATGTAGCCCTCAATAAACCAGATATCTGCTTAACCCTCAATACAGAGCTTGGTCTTGTACTTGGGGGTATTGGATTTGTATGATTTACTCGTTCGGCTGTTTGTCTCGTAAAAGATTTCGTATGGTTCCTGTTCGGCTAATTGGACCTGCTGTTAGCTGCTTCTTCATTCGGAAAGGGAACGTCCTCAGCGGTATTAACCCCTCTTATACCGGGGTGTACCGTAACAGTATAAATAACACGAGCAGAACACGGCAGCATACACACCTCAATTTAAAAAAAATAGGACCGGCACGCTAAGGGTCATCTCAATCCTATATCGGCACAGTGCTGCTAAAAGGTTGCCTACCCCTGTCCTAGTAGATCTTTAATAAGTTGGCAAAATGTATCTAACGTTAAGGCTTCGAATTATGTGTTCTTATATAAGGGACAACTTTTCATGGAACAGATCTGTATCCTACAGAACAAATACAACTAATATAAAGAGTGTAATCAGACTTGATGGGAATAAAAAATAAATAAAAAAAATCATGAAACTCATCTGTAAAACAGAGGCAGTCTTTTTTTCTGCAGCCACTTCATCAGTTGCAACTAATGCTGAAGTTATCCGTTATGATGACTTTTAGCAAACCAATGCTTGCCATAGGAAATCACTGAATCCTATGTGAAGCAGTTGGAGTTGTGCTGGTTTAGGCAAAATGTAATAGGTCTATCTCAGAAACCGTAATGTGTCACATTGTCAGACAAAGGGAACAGTATTTTTGGACTAAAAGCGCTTCATTAAGATGAAATGGTTTTGGTACTTACAGTGTCCCATTAATAACATAAGATGAATGGTTTGAGGTTCCTATATAGACCATGAGCCAACCTATTTATCAGTCTTAATTTGTAGTTTAATTTAAAAACAAAAATCATTACCATATCTGTATAGTAGCTAGTATCGACACAAGACCACTTTACAAAAAGCCTTCACTCTTGCTTTTAAGATTTTCAGATGTGTGTTTAAAAATATACAGTATCTTCATTATGCTTATGTCTTGCTAAAACAAGGAGAGGTGCAAATTTAAAAGGTTTACATGAAGTCACTATTTAGTTCTGAGAGAAAGTGTTATATTGGAACAATCTGTTCACACCACACCTCAGAACTTTATGCAATAGTACAGTACTTTGTTGTAATGGTCAATATAGCCTCTTGGCCTTTAAGGGTGTTTTCTAGATGTGTATGCAGGCCCAAATAGTGATAAGGCTACAACCTATTTCAGAATAACTGGAAGTGATCATAAATGCATTAAAGGGACAATAGGGGCACTGTAACCAGTTCATCTCACTGAATTGCTTTTAGTGCCACCTCATTAGCCCAATCAGCACAGAGGTGATGGGCTGCTTGGAACACTCGTTTAGCATTTATTGCTGAATGGAAGGATGGTACCTGTGGACTCCAGACTCTATAACCGTTCAATGAGATAAAGCAGTTACAGTGGCTGTGGTGCATTGTTAATTTTGGCGCCAAATTTCAATTTAGTTTTAGTCATCTGGATTTTTTTAGTATTGGTTGACTAAATCTCCAGCACATTTAAGTCAACACGACTTAAATATAATGTTAGTTAATGCCTATATCTGTCTCTTTCGCCCCTTGCCCATCCCTTCTGTCTCTTTGTGTCCCCCCAGCTCTTTGTGGGAGAGAGACACTGACCACCAGTGTCTCTCTCGCCTCTTCCACAGCCCCTCTGTGTCTATTTTAGTCCCTCACAGTCCCTCTGTGTCTCTCTCCATAGCCACATTTGTGGTCTCCCACCCCCCAACAACACCATATCTCTGTCTTCCCCAGCCCCTCTATGTCACATTGTCGTTGTCCCCAAGCATCTCAATTCCCCCAAGCCTCTCCACGTGTCTCATTCTCCCCCGTGCTTCTTTAAATGCTGCTTGGAGATTCAGATGATTGCTGGGTTTGTTTTGAGGGTTTAGCCAGCCATAAGACATTAAAGAGGAAACTGATTGCTAGGAATGGTATTAATACATAATAGAGGAAGGGGAATGCAATTCAGTTTTTACACAAACATAAGACAATACAATGGTTCCAGAATGGAGGATATGTGCAGTAAAATATATATAAAAGATAGTTACTACAGAGCTGGTTGCAAGGGCAGACTTTTTTCACCATCTTCCCTGAAGCAGAGAGAAAAAGAAATAAGTTAGGACAGAGTCTGCTTTCCCAGGACAGAGAACCGGGGACAGGAGAAGTAACAGAGCAAGCAGGCTACAGAAAATGAGCAAATGTACGTCAGATTTAAGTAGCAGCAGAGGCTGCCTTTGTAGACAGCACAGCCTTGTTCCAGTTTACACGCTGTGCTCCCCACTGTTGGCATGAAAGCAAGCAGAAGTAGCAAAATAAGCATTAGGGAGGAGTAGATTGCTTTCTCTGGCAAAATAGGATCAAATAACGGTCGATACAATAAAAAACATTCTGCTATATAGTACAGCGTAATAAATGAAAGTGTTTAGTAGCGCTGTCTATGGAGCCAGACAAAGCAGCTGGTAAGGGATGTTATACACCCAATATGTAATTCATTCATATGCACGGGCAATCTGCGTCATAGGAAATTGGCATCCTGCTCAGGGTAAGTGTTCCCAAGTGGTGGATGGGGGAGTAGGGTTTAGAGTTAAATTAGTATAGAAACCATGGCCCCGGCAGGCTCTGCAAAAGGGGTATGTAACCAATCCATATTGTAAAATTACATATTTAATATGAATTCTTTGCTTAAGTAGATATTACAACTTAATGTGCACCTGCCATGACAGGTTTACTATAAAAGCACAATATTAGTTGAGTCCCTTTATTTCTGATTTCTTAAATCAGTGAAGAACATGATTACATCAACAAATTCTGTGACAGAGGAAACGCTTCCCATAAATTATTTTCTATGGCGGTTGGCTTCAGATTTAACCCCTTAAGGACCAAGCTTCTGGAATAAAAGGGAATCATGACGTGTCACACACACGTCATGTGTCCTTAAGGGGTTAAAGGCAAGCAAGATTTGCACTTACTTTTGACTAAAAGTGCTCTACATTCAGCGTTACATGTCTGTAGGGCAAACAACATTTACTACATTGTGCTGTGCTTATTCCCTCACCGCAACAATGCTGCTGCACAAAATCAAGTTTAAAGCAATATCGTTTTTTTTGTCTTTATTCCTCAATCCTTCGCTTTTTGTTTGTTTTGTTTTTTAACTGAAAAGCTGATATTTTTATGCATTTGTTTGGAAGATTGCATGGTGGCAGAGGGAAGGGGATAAGTCTACAGGCTTTTACAGTTGTGTGCATTCCACAGCATTAGGGGGCACTGTGACACAGTTGGACAGTATATTCTCAACATAAAACAAATAAATGTGTGGTATATGAGTATCAGAGTTTTTTTTTCAGGGAAAAGGAAAAACAAAAACAACCCCATCCCCTCTGAAAACATTTAAAATAATAATAATGTTAGGCACCTAAGCCATACTAGTCCAAAACTTAAAGTGGAGGGAGCAGACCTCCATTGAGATAAAAAGCTCTGCATTTTACATTCAAACACCAGGACTATACATTAAGCAAAATTATGATAGACTACTGCTTTTACTCAAAAACGGCTTTAGTTTTGTGGGACTTATGATTCTAGCATGTTCCCATCTAATATTCCGTCATATTGATTCAGCAGGAAGCCATTTTGAAAAAGCTCCATATAAGAGTAATAGTTACTTGGGCCTGCAGCTGCAGTAAGCAGTTTATCAATATAGATGACAATGGATGGCTTACTTCAACATACCAGACCAAAGTTTGACAGTAGTATAATTATTATCTCAGAGGTGAACTTGTGTTAAAGGGAAACTATAGTGCCAGGAAAACAAACTTTTTCCTGGCACTATAGCTTCCCTCTCTGTCAAGGCCCCCTCCTGCGACACTGAAGGGGTTAATAATCCCTTCAGTCACTTACCTGGGTCCAGCGCCAATGTCCTTCGGCGCTGGTTCAGCTCCACCCATGCTCCCCCACCAGCGGACGGCAGGGGAGACCTAATGCGTGAGGACATCTAGCGTCAGATAACCGACCAAAGGTCCGTTTAAATTCCAGAAGTCCTTCTACTGGCTGTCTAGAGGGGTAACCATAGCAGGTAATTATTGTAGTTTATAAAAACTGCAATAATTACATGCTCAGGGTTAAGGGGGATGGCAGCTTGCACCCAGACCAGTTCGACGAGCTGAAGTGGTCTTTAAATATTACTTTGTATTATACTGTGTATTTTAATAGAAATTTTTATTTTTAATGTTATGCTGTACTCTATTGTAACAATGCAATGTTTGTGGTCCCGGGACATACATCAAAATGAGAAAAATCTCAATGTATCCTTCCTGGTAAAAGATTTTCTAAAATCAATAAATAAATGCAAACCCATACACTGAAGAATTTATTTATTTTTGCAGAGATAAATGATTTATAAGAAGTCTTATAAAATGTAAAAATGTATATTTTTAGGTGCGCATGGTTTCTTAATCTGTATTATATAATAGAAACTACTGGCACCATAGCTTGTCCATGGACTGCTTTAGCAATAGTGACCAGAATGAAAACAGTCAGGGAAATACCGGCAGCATAGTCCTTGCAAGGTCCTTCAAAATTAACTTGCAGCTTATGCAGTCACTTTGCTTTTTTGCTAAAAAGCTCTCATTTGGATGCATTTGCTTGGTTGCAGAGGAAAGTGGACAGTATTACTCTTATGGAAATAGTCATTTGTTTTTTTTACTAATGGACAATACAATTGTTTCATTCTATGATGAGTAACAAAACATTTTGGTGTCTTTTTACGTGTATGTTGGTCAGAATATGCATCTACTTATTTAATGAAGACATTCAGATTGTTCCAAACACTCAATTTCTAGTCACAAATAATTCTTGCTACCCTGATTTTTCTGATGATTACGTAAACGTTGTAAAGCAAAGCCAGCAGGAAAACATGCAAGCAGTAAAAAGACAGAATTAAGGAGAGTGAGGAAGGAGTAAAGAGTTACACACAAAGAGCCAAGCAGGGCGTACTCAGAAATCGCGTCCTCCTGCCGGTCACTTTGAAGGATACTCGCTCTGATGCACAGTTAAACTTGGCCCAGCCTGTGATTGAAACGGGAAGAACAAAGACAGAGGACAGACGTACCAAATACAGATCACAAAGCACAGGACACCATATGGGAAGGATACCCTTAATAATCATTTACTGTAATTGTGCCAGCATTGCACTGTCCCAATATCCTACAGCAATATGGGGAAAGGGAGTCAAAGTAGAGCAAGCAGAACTGAAAGGGAAGACTTTCATCCAGAGCATAAATGATTTTACATTTCATGGATCCATTCTTTGAGAAATCACAAATGGAGATTATAAAATTTTTGTTAATGGCCAATTTAAAAAAAAAAAAGTACCACATTTGGTGATACCAAAACAGGCTAAGATTAACATATTTAAAACCAGTATCACATTTGTTTAATAGCAACTCCTCACCTTTCAGCTCTTTGTTCCTTAACCCAAACAATAATTGTGAAATATAAAATTCAAAATAAACGCTGATGTCCTGAGTAGCTACATACTTTGGGAAACCGCAGAGCAGATATTTTAAAAACCCATGAAAAATCAGTTAATCAGAGGCCCAAAAGCCAGCAAACAGAACAACCACAAAATAACATTACACAGACAAGACATTTGGGAACACTGGGCAAAACAGAGAAACAATTTCACATGCCAATATTTTGTATGAGGGAAAATAGTATGCAGTCCTGATAGATCATGTGTGAAAGAACCACCATGTTGGAAAGTGATATCTTATAAAAGCACACACCATCTGAATAATGAAGAAAATAAATACACTGAAATATACTTGCTTAAGGATAATGTATTTAAAATATATAAATGAAAAAGCAATATCTGCTCACATGTATTTTCTGGAACAAGATTCTAACAGGAATCAAAATGTTCCTTAAGATATCTAAGGCAGTGGTTCCCAACCCAGTCCTCAAGTTACCCTACCAGTCCAGGATTTAATGATTACCCTGTTGTGTCTATAGTATTTTTGTTTTTCTCTAAAAACACCTTAGACACAACTGGGTAATCCCTAAATCCTGGACTGTTAGGGGGTACTTGAGGACAGGGTTGGGAACCACTGATCTAAGGGATTATCACAGATTCTGGGCTGAATCAGTAGTCAGTCTGCACCAGTGTCAAACAGAGAGCAAATACCTGTTTGCAGTGTTTAATTTCTCTTAGAGACAAGCAACATCGTGCTTCACCAATTAAAGTGTTCTGAAAAACTGCCTGCATGCAGCCATCTGAACTTGAAATTGTTACCAAATATCCCATTTAAGACCTTTTAAAAATGCATACTGTAAGGATACATTAAAGTGGCACTGTCATGGCCGAAGACAGTTTAAAAATAAATACAAAAAAATGTACCCCCCCCCCCAAAATCCACTACATCTAATTGTCCCCCTAGTCAACCCCAAATGCTCCTATTCGCTATGCCGCTAGTAGGGGCATGTCTACTAAACAGTGAGCAAGCACTGCTGTTTAAACCCCCCCCCCCCCCCCCCCCCCCCCAAAAAAAAAAAAAAAACCAACCACAATGGTGGGGCATCTATTAACTAGTGGGGGAGTGTGGACACATAGGGCCCTAAAATACAACAATCTTGGTCTTTCAGCCTTTTGGTAGATAGCTCCCCGATACCGTGGGAATTAGGGAGCTATCTACAAAGGGACTGCAAGATGCAGCCGCAGGCACGGATCGGAACTTCATTGATTCAAATACAATTTTGAACTGACCTAAAAGTACAGAATGTCATCTTAACATGAATGAACAAACTGTTCTCATTCTGTTAGGATGAAATTCGGTAGTTTTGCCGGCGTTCTGTCTAAATGACAAGACGTTCAGGAATAGTGAATGCAGGCATCGTGAGATCACAGAGGAAAGGGAGAGTATTGTGGGAAAATTTCTCTAAACAAAGGGAAGTTGGTCAGAGCGGGTCAAGTGTAGGAAAAATACATAAGAAACTTGGATAGGAGAAAAAGAGCAGACAGGAAGAAATTAAAAACAGATCCTGAGAGACAGAAAAAAAGATAGGAAAAAAAGAGCAGACGGGAAGAAATGAAGAACAGATCATGACAGAGGGAGAGAAGAGGAAGTGATTAAGGAAAGGTAAGTTCGGCATGACTGTGCCGCTTTAAAAAAAGGGATGCCAATAGGCAAGTGGTGAAACAACCACCTCACTCAGATAAGAAATAATTGATTTCTAGATTTTAAGGGTACACTCCACACACCATAACCACTAAAGCCAGCTGTGCTGGGGGGCAACTGTTTGATATCTTACCTGGTGTCTGTTGGGCACACTTTAAAGCCTCCTCTCAAACTGAAAGCTTTTCCTGAAAGGAGCTTCCATTCTGCTCTACTGAGCTAAGAGGCTCATTGGTTGAAATAATCATCTCTGAACCAATGTGTGCCTCAATACACCACTGGGCTTAGCTCAGTGCAGGAGTTTCTGGGGTTAGAGGACATGGCAACAGGTGCCAGGCAGAAACTTGGTAGGTTATTGTTAACTTAGGAGGGCACAAGTGCATTTACTAGCACTATAAACACAATAGGTGGCTGTAGTTATGGTGCTGTGAATGTTCCAAAAAAGTCCTATTTTGATAGACAAACTGTAAAATACAACAGCTGCATATTTAGCACAGTTACTTTCATGCAATCTTTTCTGGTGCTTACCTTGCCCATGTGCAGACAGACTGGGAGCAGAGAGGGCAGCATCACTGGTATAGGCTGAGCAGAGGATGTCGCTGGAAGGTGAGGGCTTGAGAAGCTGTCCAGTATCTGGAACACTGGTGGGTAGCCCTAGAAAGTTCTGCTTTGCGGCCAGGGCAGAAGGACCACTCTGGGTGGACATGTCACCTGCACACAAAAATATAAATTAATAAGTGTGGGGGGGGGGGGGGGGGGGGGCAAGGGAAGGTGAAATGGCACAACTCAAAGTAGATGCAAATCTGTTTCTGCAAATGGTTTGTGCATTCCAGAAATATGGCAGAGATGCAATGACCTGATGGGTCCTTTTTTATTACACTACTTCAATATGTAGCAAAAATTTAACATTCAAGAGAAACAGGGGACATGTAAGAAATGATATATATATATATATATATATATATATATATATGAAATATCTTTCCTGTGGAAACCGTTAAAGTTATAGAATACAATACTTTACAGGTATCGATCTTTATGATCCCTATAGAATACCTATTCTCTATGAATTGTATATGATTAGAACACTTCCTCACTCTGAAGAGAAATGTAGTAAAGTGTTCAATTGTTTTGCTGTAATAGTTTTCTTTATACTCTCTTTTGGGCAGACTAGATGGGCCAAACGGTTCTTATATGCCATCACATTTTATGTTTCTATACAGCCGTTTCAAATACAAACTATTTTTCTTGCAAAGAGGACCACATTGCACGTGACTAGCATGAATGAAAAGCCTATGAACCATATTTTAAAATAAGATCAGTTAAACATTAACTTTGCTTGAGGATTATGCCTTACACTTATCACTATAATACAAATTATGTGCTGCTAAACCGCCAGCTAATGCAAAGCCCTACAGCATGTACATCGACAATACCACTCCAGGCCAGGTTTGAAACTGGCCACTTACCTGATAGCTGTGGGCTCCGGGTTCCATGAGAGCTGGCTCTGCTAGATTTACTCCCCTTGCCCTTGGTGGGTCTTCGTCGCCTGTTAGAGAGGGGTGCTGCTGGGGGAATTATGACAGCTGGGGGTACCTTCCCTAAGGCAGTGTACAGTAGCTCAATCTCTTGCTTTTGACGACTATGCAGCTCCTGGATCTCCTTCAAGTGCCTGGTGGGAGGAGAAAATACCACTAAGTGCCAAAGTATGCTAGAACATACTACTGTTGACATAGACACACATAAGCAGATTTTTAATTCAAAAGATTCTTTAAGCCAATCAGAGTTTCTTAAAGCAGATCGTCACTCACAAACATCAGTGGGTTTCTGTCACTTACAGAAACTGCGTATTGCAGTCACATATTTCACTGTTTAATAGTGCTAATCAACAGATATTGCTTTAAGGGTCGATGCCAATTATCTATGGCCTTTCGGACTGAAAGTTGATAACTGGTACCGATATTTTGTTTATTTACAGTTTTAAGAAAAAAATAAATCTCTTATTGAGTGGTAAAAGCATGCTTTGACAAAACTTCATATGATGCTGGCTCCACAGAAATGCTATGTTCCTATTTTAGAGGGAGTGGCTGGGACCCAGAATACGCTAGGTTCTGTTCTGGCAGGTCCTCTCTCTCTCTCGAGCCTGATAACCTATGGCAATGCTTTGACAGCCGTGGGCTGCCCCCTCTAAAATATGAGTGTCCCCGGGTCAGACCACCCCCTCCTCCATCAAAAATACCAGCAAATACCAAATTGCTGAATATCGGCCAAACCGATAACACATACATACACACTGATATTAGATCATTTGAAAGGAAAAAAAAAACACACATATAGCTGTTCACTAGGCAATGTGGCATGCGGTTGTCAGATTTTTTGTAAAAAATGGATGTGCTTACAGATTTATATAATTAAATGTATCGATTTTTACCTCAATGCTGATCCAAAAAGAAAATAAGGATGCAATACAACAAATTAGAACCACATGCAGAAACATTAGATGGTGATTTAACTTTCATAATATGTTAACATCTAGAAAATAATCATATAGATTTTGTGCATGCAAAGGATGTATCTCCAATAAAGAATTTCTGAACTATGAAAAAATTTCACTTTTTTCAAACATCGATATATCAGCGGATATATCAAAGAGAAACGAAGGAAGTGAAGAAAGAAATCCAAAATAACTAAATACAGATACAGGGGATCCAAGTTAGGAAATCATTCACTGTCAGCATTCAGGTAGCTTACACAGGTCAGTGGCATTTAGAGTATAAACCACTTTGTTCCCAGACTAGGTACCTTTTTCTTTTCTTTTATTATATATATTAAGGAGCAAAAACATATTTAAAAAAAATTTAAGACGTTTGCCACCATAAAGAACATTTAAGTTTACCAGCTCTAAACCAAGTAGAACCAGAGGAAAGAAAGTCTAGTAACAAGCAGTTCAGGAAAGTTAGACAAGCATTCTGACCACTCACTTGTCTCGTAGTCTCCTTAGCTCCTTCTTTAGGTCCTCGTCTTCTATGTCAGACTCATTATCACTGCTCATGTATGAAGAATTGAAAGAGTTGCTGAGGCTTTGTAAACTGACTTTTGAGCCCAGTGGGTGAAGTGTAACAGGGCTTCCTAAACTGTCATCCTGGCAATCTTTAGCAGGATCACTCAGAAGGCCAGAGGAGTCAGGCTGAGAAGAAGGTCCATTAAGGTGCGACTCTGTCTTAGGGGATGAAGCTCGCAGAACAACAGCCTCCACTAGGCCGCATGACAATTCTTCTTGTGCCCGGGACACAGAAAAGCGACCAACTTTATCTGTATTGGCAGGTGTCACCTGGAAACGGCCTACTGTTACAGACTGCTTAGGGGAAAGGCTCTGTGATTGACTCTGTGTGACACCCACACCATCCACTATATCTAAGGAAGTGGCTGTATTGGACTGCGCTTTAACTAGTGTGCTCTCAGGGCTGCTGCCAGACTGTGAGGAAGAGGAGGTTGTAGACGAAGAGCTGGACAGAGTCTTCAACTTTGACTGCTTTAGGTGCTCAGTCTGCTGTAATACATCCTCCTTTGCAACGGACACCTGCCAACACAAAGTAGGTTAATGGGAAATCTTAAAGGGCCTGCACACATGAAAACAATATACAAATTTATCATGCAAAATACCTGGAAGCGTCCCATCTTCTGAACTCCAGAGCTGGCTTCTACACCTTCAGCAGCTTTTACAATCACTAGAAATAAGTGCATAGGAAATAAGTGAGGACAGATTGAGAGATAATTCAGAGAAGCAGGCTAACACGTTTACAGGTGATTACAATGATCCTCTAGCTGCCCTAAATCACAAACAATGATCCCAGTAATAAGAAATTTTGTTGCAGACTGTGTATTAAACATAGGTACTAGTCATGTCCCGAACGGGCGAACATAGCTTGTTCGCGTTTGCTGCGGACGGCAAACTTATGCGATGTTCGGTCCGCCCCCTATTCGTCATCATTGAGTAAACTTTGACCCAGTACCTCACAGTCAGCATACACATTCCAGCCAATCAGCAGCAGACCCTCCCTCCCACCTTCTAGACAGCATACAATTTAGATTAATTCTGAAGCTGCATTCATTTTTTTTTTGTGTTTGTGTTTATTATACATTATCCTCCATAGCCAGCAACCTGTGTTTATTATACATTATCCCCCATAGCCAGTAACCTGTGTTTATTATACATTATCCTCCCCTAGCCAGTAACCTGTGTTTATTATACATTATCCTCCCCTAGCCAGTAACCTGTGTTTATTATACATTATCCTCCCCTAGCCAGTAACCTGTGTTTATTATACATTATCCTCCCCATAGCCTGTAACCTGTGTTTATTATACATTATCCTCCCATAGCCAGTAACCTGTGTTTATTATACATTATCCTCCCATAGCCAGTAACCTGTGCTTATTATACATTATCCTCCCATAGCCAGTAACCTGTGTTTATTATACATTGTCCCCCCCATAGCCAGTAACCTGTGTTTATTATACATTATCCCCCCCATAGCCAGTAACCTGTGTTTATTATACATTATCCCCCCCCATAGCCAGTAGCCTGTGTTTATTATACATTATCCCCCATAGTCATTTATCGTTGGACCTAGGCAGCATGATGTCTTAGGCCGGCCCAGAGAGTGAGTGAATAATATAATATATATGTTCAGAAACATATTAGTAATATATGTAAATCGGGTTCATGCAAAGAGGGTGAAAAGGTATTAAAGAAAAACACAGTTATTGCATCAAATTTACAAAGCCAAACTTTTAAAAGCTTTCCTCATTTCTTTCTCGGGATGAGGAATATATCGGCTGTAGACTGAGGATTTCCATCTGCCCAATCTTTTAATAATATGCACTGGAGTGTCAGTGTTGAAGGAGACGGAAGCTGCCCCTATTCTAAATAAAAGACCCGAGACATGGATACAACCCAATCTTAGGAGTAGTGTTCTGATGTAGAAGATGAATTTAGCCGTAGTCAGAGGGATTCAGTGAGAGTAGTGGTGAAATGTGTGTGGCATGACTGAGTGTGGGTAAGTAAGAGTCAAGTATTTTAACTGGGCACTAGTTCTAGGTGGGATAAAGTGGTATAGCAGATGGATGAGTAGTTTGATTCGTTTTAGAGGTTTGTAGAGAAAGTATATAGTGATCATGATTTTTAGCGATATCCAATATTTTTAAGGTGGTCTCAAACAAACATAAAATGCTATATAAAATTTGTGGGAATATCGAATAGTCGTGTACAGTAAATCAGAGAGGGCTCAGAATATCGAACCATCGATCGGTAACCTGGATGAAGTAGGGGGTCTGTTTTATTAAATACGCGGTAATATGCTTTTAATGGGATAGGACGTTGGGAAAGGTGTGTGATTGGGATAAGTGGTTGTGGCTGTATTTACCTTACCGACCTGGCTCCTAAGCTTGAGCCGCGCGTGGCTGGATCACTCCTGCCTCCACACGAGGCTTGATCTCCTCTTCTGACTTAGCCGCGTGCACTGAACGCAGTGATCGGTCACGTGGCCCGCCTGGCACTAGGAGCACGGCTCGAGTCACGAGCTCGCTCTAAAAGGGGCAGTGGGAGCCAAAAGTTGAATCAGGCTCCCATCGGACCACATCATTCCAGCACACACACACACACACACATTTTGGGGGCGTAGGCATGACGTGGGCCAATCAAATGTTAAAGGATATTTAATCTTCCCTAGCCCTATCCACTTTGTCCTATAGTGGTTTCTGTGTCAGTACCCTTTAGTGCGTTCCTTGATCTATTTTGTTTATTTTGGTATTGACCATGGCTTTGTTCTGGACTCTGAATTTATCTTTAACCCTTTCCTGTCTTGTTTGCCCGTGTGACTGATTACCATCTACCTGCACGCTATTAAGCATGTCAGGTCGGTCAGGTAGGAGCAACATTGCTGGGTTATCCCCTTCTGGGGTGAAATTCGCTTGTTGATAGCTGCTTAAAGTGAGATATTGAGGGAGCTCACACGAAGTGCGTCTTTCCTCCATGACAGCTAGGCCCCACCCCCCGGAAGCTGCATTCTTAGTGAGAGGAGGGACAGTGTAGCTGCTGCTGATTTAATAGGGAAATCGATAGCTAGGCTAGTGTATTCAGTGTCAACTACAGTCCTGAAGGACTCATCTGATCTCTGCTGTAAGGACAGCACCCCAAAAAGCCCTTTTTAGGGCTAGAACATCAGTCTGCTTTAATCTGTGTAATCTAATTGCAGTTGCCTGCCTGCCTGCCTGCCAGCGTGTGTGTCAGGCTCACAGCGTATACGGTTCCCATTTGCCCAGTGCCACCACTCATATCTGGTGTCACAATAGCTTGCATTTAAAAAAAAACAAAAAAAAAACTTTTTTGACTAATATAATAGCAGTCAGTTTCCTTCACACGTGTGCGTTTCAGGGCATGCCAGGGCACAGTATCACACCAGTGCAACTCATATCTGGTGTAACAGTAGTGTACATTAAAAAAAAATAAAAAAAAAAATACAGGGGGCTTGTTGTCACCTTTCGAGACCCTTGGTGTTGTAAGTGGCTGGGTGGAGGAAGAGACCTTCAATGACATCAGTGAGGACAAGGAACGGGACATGGCTAGCTTGGTATCCAACCTTGTGCAAATGGGGAGTTTGCGGTTGTGCAAATGGACTGTTTGCGGTGCGTTAAACGGGGAGTTTGGTCTGTCACTGTGAAGCGGGCGTAACCCTTACACTACCTGATCGATACAACATCATACCTGATGTTTTAAAGCACGTTATTCCAAACAATATAGGAATGTTAGGTGATTTATGCCCTTTATGGATTAAAACCAGACTCTGCATCAACTATGTAATTTTCCATGCGAGTTTTGCCATGGATCCCCCTCCGGCATGCCACAGTCCAGGTGTTAGTCCCCTTGAAACAACTTTTCCATCACTATTGTGGCCAGAAAGAGTCCCTGTGGGTTTTAAAATTCGCCTGCCTATTGAAGTCTATGGCAGTTCGCCCGTTCATGAACATTTGCGGAAGTTCACATTCGCCGTTTGCGAACGGAAAATTTTATGTTCGCGACATCACTAATAGGTACCCATGTGTGTGTTATTTAAGACTACTTTATTGCACAGTAATGCAATTGCCATACTGAAATTCAAGAAAGAAAAGTCACTCTTGTGCATCTTTTTCAGAAAAAAAAAAAAAAAAAAAATAAAAAAATATATATATA